>NC_079223.1:47048518-47073601 GCF_029633865.1 Lampris incognitus | reverse complement strand
GGGGCAGTGGTTCGGCCTGGAGTCGCCTTGTCACGAAAGTGGCGAGGCGACTCCTTCGAGACTGCTGATCCGGGGAGGGCTGCAGACTACCACGTGCCTCCTCCCATACATGTGGAGTCGCCAGCTGCTTCTTTTCACCTGACAGTGAGGAGTTTCACCAGGGGGACGTAGCGCATTGGAGGATCACGCTACTCCCCCCCCGAACATGCACCCCGACTGACCAGAGGAGGCGCTAGTGCAGCGACCAGGACACATACCCACACCCGGCTTCCCACCCGCAGACACGGCCAATTGTGTCTGTAGGGACGCCCGACCAAGCCGGAGGTAACACGGGGATTCGAACCGGCGATCCTCGTGTTGGTAGGCAGGGGAATAGACCGCCACGCCCCCCTTAACATGACGTTTAACGTGATCCTAGATGACGCCGTTGGATCAGATTCGTGTAATTCTCTGCAGTGTGAGTAGGTGGGACAGAGAACGCTGAAGAGTCTCAGCAGAGCAGCCTGACTGACTGGCAGCTGTCAGAAGAGAGCGACACAGGAACAGCACCCACCTCAAAACTGACCGACCCGTTCTTGTTGGTGTCGAAGGCTTCGAACAGGAAGTGCGCGTACATACTCGAATCTGGAAAAAGCAGACACACAGTGAGCGAACCGACGTGTCCGTTGAATATTCGGGCAACATCTAAGTCACTAAAATTAGCAGCTCGCTGACTATGGCCTAGATCTAAAAATAGGTTTGAAAGTAAGCGCTAACAAGTGGTTTGCATTTCGTCAAATATCCTGAAATGAAAACTGCCAGGCTTTTCTGCAGGGGCATGTATTACATCACAGCAGTGTGGACTTTACTGGGGTAGTTAATGTGCTTCGGTGCCAGTGGGTTTTATCTGCCGGTCTGGATGAGCAGCAGAACCTCTGCGGAGTTTGTCGAGGATAATTCCCCTCATTTACTTGTTCGACAACGAGATGCTGAGGTGAAGCGAGGCGGAAATGGAAAGGAGCGTTATGCGAGGACTACAACTTACCTCCTTGAGGAAAGAACTGGGAGTAGATGGTTTTGAAGGTCTCCTCGTTCACCACACCGCTCGGACACTCCTGAGATATGAAGGCAAACGGTTGAAAAGGGGAAACAAGTTCCCTGGCAAGCAGATACCTACTGCTGTCATTGCTCATACTACCCCTTCCACCACAAGACCATGGTGGCTAATTAATGTCCGGTTTGCAATCTGACCCAACCTCCCTTCTAATAATATCATGTCTGATATTTTGATTCTGATATATGATATGTGATACTTTATACAATAGTTGATATGATATATATTTGATTCTGATATGATTCTGATAACTCGGATAATATGCTGTTAGCGCTCATATCTATTAGTGCTCATATCTGTTAGCGCTCATATCTATTAGTGCTCATATCTATAAGCGCTCATATCTGTTAGCGCTCATATCTATTATAGCGCTCATATCTATAAGCGCTCATATCTATTAGTGCTCATATCTATTAGTGCTCATATCTATTAGTGCTCATATCTATAAGTGCTCATATCTATAAGCGCTCATATCTATTAGTGCTCATATCTATTAGTGCTCATATCTATTAGTGCTCATATCTATTAGTGCTCATATCTATAAGTGCTCATATCTATAAGCGCTCATATCTATTAGTGCTCATATCTATAAGCGCTCATATCTATTAGTGCTCATATCTATTAGGGCTCATATCTATTAGTGCTCATATCTATAAGCGCTCATATCTATTAGTGCTCATATCTATAAGTGCTCATATCTATAAGCACTCATATCTATAAGTGCTCATATCTATAAGCGCTCATATCTATTAGTGCTCATATCTATAAGCGCTCATATCTATAAGTGCTCATATGTATGAGCGCTCATATCTATAAGTGCTCATATCTATTAGTGCTCATATCTACAAGTGCTCATATCTATAAGTGCTCATATCTATAAGAGCTCATATCTGTTAGCACTCATATCTATAAGCGCTCATATCTATAAGTGCTCATATCTATTAGCGCTCATATCTATAAGCGCTCATATCTATAAGAGCTCATATCTGTTAGCGCTCATATCTATTAGTGCTCATATCTATTAGCGCTCATATCTATTAGTGCTCATATCTATTAAGGCTCATATCTGTTAGCGCTCATATCTATTAGCGCTCATATCTGTTAGTGCTCATATCTATTAGTGCTCATATCTATTAACGCTTATATCTATAAGAGCTCATATCTATTAGCGCTCATATCTATTAGCGCTCATATCTATAAGCGCTCATATCTATAAGCGCTCATCTCTATTACCGCTCATCTCTATTAGCGCTCATATCTATTAGCGCTCATCTCTATCAGTGCTCATATCTATTAGCGCTCATATCTGTTACCGCTCATCTCTATTAGCGCTCATATCTATTAGCGCTCATCTCTATTAGTGCTCATATCTATTAGCGCTCATATCTGTTAGTGCTCATATCTATTAGTGCTCATATCTATTAGCGCTCATATCTATTATCGCTCATATCTATTAGTGCTCATATCTATTAGCGCTCATATCTATTAGCGCTCATATCTATTAGTGCTCATATCTATTAGCGCTCATATCTATTATCGCTCATATCTATTAGTGCTCATATCTATTAGCGCTCATATCTATTAGTGCTCATATCTAGTATAAGTGCTCGTATCTATTAGCGCTCATATCTATTAGCGCTCATATCTATTAGTGCTCATATCTATTAGTGCTCAAATCTATTAGTGCTCATATATATTAGCGCTCATATCTGTTAGTGCTCATATCTATTAGCGCTCATATCTATTAGTGCTCATATCTATTAGTGCTCATATCTATTAGTGCTCATATCTATTAACGCTCATATCTATTAGTGCTCATATCTATTAACGCTCATATCTATTAGCGCTCATATCTATTATCGCTCATATCTATTAGTGCTCATATCTATTAGTACTCATATCTATTAGTGCTCATATCTATTAGTGCTCATATCTATTAGTGCTCAAATCTATTAGTGCTCATATATATTAGCGCTCATATCTGTTAGTGCTCATATCTATTAACGCTCATATCTGTTAGCGCTCATATCTATTAGCGCTCATATCTATTAACGCTCATATCTATTAGTGCTCATATCTATTAGCGCTCATATCTATTAGCGCTCATATCTATTAGTGCTCATATCTGTTAGCGCTCATATCTATTAGCGCTCATATCTATTAGTGCTCATATCTATTAGTGCTCAAATCTATTAGTGCTCATATATATTAGCGCTCATATCTGTTAGTGCTCATATCTATTAGCGCTCATATCTATTAGTGCTCATATCTATTAACGCTCATATCTATTAGTGCTCATATCTATTAACGCTCATATCTGTTAGCGCTCATATCTATTAGCGCTCATATCTATTAACGCTCATATCTATTAGTGCTCATATCTATTAGTGCTCATATCTATTAACGCTCATATCTATTAACGCTCATATCTATTAGTGCTCATATCTATTAACGCTCATATCTGTTAGCGCTCATATCTATTAGCGCTCATACCTATTAGTGCTCATACCTATTAGTGCTCATATCTGTTAGCGCTCATATCTGTTAGAGCTCATACCTATTAGTGCTCATATCTATTAGTGCTCACATCTGTTAGAGCTCATACCTATTAGTGCTCATACCTATTAGTGCTCATATCTGTTAGCGCTCATATCTGTTAGCGCTCATATCTATTAGCGCTCATACCTATTAGTGCTCATACCTATTAACGCTCATATCTGTTAACGCTCATATCTGTTAGTGCTCATATCTATTAGCGCTCATATCTATTAGCGCTCATATCTATTAGTGCTCATATCTATTAGCGCTCATATCTCTCGTTCCCCCACAAGATTATGGCGGATAATTGCTGTCAGGTTTGCAGTCTGACCCAACCTCCCCATCTGACAAACTCACATTTTTGAAGCCCCTGTACAGGACCTGCAGCTCTTTCTTTGTGAACTTGGTCTGCTCCTGCAGCTTGTCCATGCTCTCTGGGCGATGGCACACGGTGGACAACTCAAAGTCATCTTCTACGCTGTCTGCAGGACACACAATGTGATGGGGACACCGGGATCAGGGTCACCGAAAACGCACCAGGCAATAAACTTGGGACTAAATTATTCAAAATATTTGCACTACCTGTGACATATTCACCAGAGGTATTGTGAATTTACCTTATGAAAAATCTTGTTGAAAAACAACAACACGTATAGAAGTAAAACTAAATGAACACTGACAGTTTGGTTGCCTCAGCATAAAACTTCCGGTACGTGATAGTAAATACTGGAGCAGGCTTCAGCGGGAGCTGCAGACTACGTCACGTGAAGCTGCAGCAAAGCTCCTGGAGACAGGAAGCAGCTGCAGCAGCGATCACGACAGCATCATCTGAAATTATGTTCGTCGCCATGGGCGCGCTAATTAAACATTCACAAAGAGGAACCGGGCAGGAGTCCTTGTCATGGGGGTGTTGACACGGTACACAGCACACAGGCAGGTCTTCATCTCATCTTCATCTCAAAGTGTGTCCTCCATGTATACCTGCTGCTCCCACACGGCTCCCTTTCCCCAACTACCCGGGCCTCTGCAGCCACCTTCTTCTAACCCCCCCCCCCCCCACCCCATGAGCCTTAAGCCAGGTACTCCAGCTAGAGTACATCACACACACACACACACACACACGTTTTCCACACCCCCAAGGGAACATTACACACTTCAATCTCCAGATGGGCAAAACCAGGCCTGCACCATTACACCCAATAAAGCCACAATGCATGTTTGTCTGTGTGTGTGTGTGTGTGTTTGTGTGTGTTGACTTGGTGTTTGCATGTGTTATATTTATGTGATCAGGCTGTTGTGTGCAGGAGGGAGGGAGGGAGGGAGGGAGGGGGGTGTAGAGAGGGAGGAGGCACTTGCTTTGACTGATTGAGGGGGTAGCCGAGGGCTTGCAGCACGGCAGCAGCTTGAGGAACCGCTGCTTAATGGTTTTTTTGCTTTGGCTGGTGGACGGATTACCTGCAATCACCAACCACAGCACAGAGGTTAGACACACACACACACACACACACACACACATCATATATATAGGAGAACTCTCCTACTGGCACACATGCACAAAACACACATGCACACACACACACAGACATACAAGTCCACATGCACAAGGCTGACGCAGACTGAATCATGCCATCTAGTCGAGATTGGGAGTCGCTGACCTGGCTAAGGGATGGGAGACCACCAGCAGCTATTTAATCAGCAGTAAATGCAACACAACATTAGTCCGACTGCAGGCCTGCAACACAAGACAGCCACACACCAACTGCAGCCCTGCAACACAAAAGAGCATTAAACCAACTGCGGCCCTGCAACACAAGAGAGCCACAAACCGACTGCGGCCCTGCAACACAAGAGAGCCACAACCACCTGCAGCCCTGCAACACAAGAGAGCCACAAACAAACTGCAGCCCTGCAACACAAGAGAGCCACAAACCAACTGCAGCCCTGCAACACAAGAGAGCCACAAACCAGCCGCAGCCCTGCAACACAGAGAACCACAAACCAACTGCAGCCCTGCAACACAAGAGAGCCACAAACCACCTGCAGCCCTGCAACACAGAGAACCACAAACCAACTGCGGCCCTGCAACACAAGAGAGCCACAAACCACCTGCAGCCCTGCAACACAGAGAACCACAAACCAACTGCGGCCCTGCAACACAAGACAGCCACAAACCAACTGCAGCCCTGCAACACAAGAGAGCCACAAACCACCTGCAGCCCTGCAACACAGAGAACCACAAACCAACTGCGGCCCTGCAACACAAGAGAGCCACAAACCAACTGCGGCCCTGCAACACAAGAGAGCCACAAACCAACTGCGGCCCTGCAACACAAGAGAGCCACAAACCAACTGCGGCCCTGCAACACAAGAGAGCCACAAACCAACTGCGGCCCTGCAACACAAGAGAGCCACAAACCAACTGCAGCCCTGCAACACAAGAGAGCCACAAACCACATGCAGCCCTGCAACACAAGAGAGCCACAAACCAACTGCAGCCCTGCAACACAAGAGAGCCACAAACCAGCTGCAGCCCTGCAACACAAGAGAGCCACAAACCAACTGCAGCCCTGCAACACAAGAGAGCCACAAACCAACTGTAGCCCTGCAACACAGAGAACCACAAACCAACTGTAGCCCTGCAACACAAGAGAGCCACAAACCAACTGTAGCCCTGCAACACAGAGAGCCACAAACCAACTGTAGCCCTGCAACACAGAGAACCACAAACCAACTGCAGCCCTGCAACAAAAGAGAGCCACAAACCACCTGCAGCCCTGCAACACAGAGAGCCACAAACCACCTGCAGCCCTGCAACAAAGAGAACCACAAACCAACTGCGGCCCTGCAACACAAGAGAGCCACAAACCAACTGCGGCCCTGCAACACAAGAGAGCCACAAACCAACTGCGGCCCTGCAACACAAGAGAGCCACAAACCAACTGCAGCCCTGCAACACAAGAGAGCTACAAACCAACTGCAGCCCTGCAACACAAGAGAGCCACAAACCAGCCGCAGCCCTGCAACACAGAGAGCCACAAACCAACTGCCGCCCTGCAACACAAGACAGCCACAAACCAACTGCGGCCCTGCAACACAAGAGAGCCACAAACCAGCTGCAGCCCTGCAACACAAGAGAGCCACAAACCAGCTGCAGCCTTGCAACACAAGAGAGCCACAAACCAACTGTAGCCCTGCAACACAAGAGAGCCACAAACCAACTGCAGCCCTGCAACACAAGAGAGCCACAAACCAACTGCAGCCCTGCAACACAAGACAGCCACAAACCAACTGCAGCCCTGCAACACAGAGAACCACAAACCAACTGCAGCCCTGCAACACAAGACAGCCACAAACCAACTGCAGCCCTGCAACACAGAGAACCACAAACCAACTGCAGCCCTGCAACACAGAGAACCACAAACCCACTGCAGCCCTGCAACACAAGACAGCCACAAACCAACTGCAGCCCTGCAACACAGAGAACCACAAACCAACTGCAGCCCTGCAACACAGAGAACCACAAACCAACTGCAGCCCTGCAACACAGAGAACCACAAACCAACTGCAGCCCTGCAACACAGAGAACCACAAACCAACTGTAGCCCTGCAACACAGAGAACCACAAACCAACTGCAGCCCTGCAACACAAGAGAGCCACAAACCAACTGCAGTCCTGCAACACAAGAGAGCCACAAACCACCTGCAGCCCTGCAACACAGAGAACCAAAAATCAACTGCGGCCCTGCAACACAAGAGAGCCACAAACCAACTGCGGCCCTGCAACACAGAGAACCACAAACCACCTGCGGCCCTGCAACACAGAGAACCACAAACCAACTGCAGCCCTGCAACACAGAGAGCCACAAACCACCTGCGGCCCTGCAACACAGAGAACCACAAACCAACTGCGGCCCTGCAACACAAGAGAGCCACAAACCAACTGCGGCCCTGCAACACAGAGAGCCACAAACCAACTGCGGCCCTGCAACAAAAGAGAGCCACAAACCAACTGCAGCCCTGCAACACAAGAGAGCCACAAACCACATGCAGCCCTGCAACACAAGAGAGCCACAAACCAACTGCAGCCCTGCAACACAAGAGAGCCACAAACCACATGCAGCCCTGCAACACAGAGAACCACAAACCAAATGCGGCCCTGCAACACAAGAGAGCCACAAACCAACTGCAGCCCTGCAACACAGAGAACCACAAACCAACTGCGGCCCTGCAACACAAGAGAGCCACAAACCAACTGCGGCCCTGCAACACAGAGAGCCACAAACCAACTGCGGCCCTGCAACAAAAGAGAGCCACAAACCAACTGCAGCCCTGCAACACAAGAGAGCCACAAACCACATGCAGCCCTGCAACACAAGAGAGCCACAAACCAACTGCAGCCCTGCAACACAAGAGAGCCACAAACCACATGCAGCCCTGCAACACAGAGAACCACAAACCAAATGCGGCCCTGCAACACAGAGAACCACAAACCAAATGCGGCCCTGCAACACAGAGAACCACAAACCAAATGCGGCCCTGCAACACAAGAGAGCCACAAACCAACTGCAGCCCTGCAACACAAGACAGCTACAAACCAACTGCGGCCCTGCAACACAAGACAGCTACAAACCAACTGCAGCCCTGCAACACAGAGAATCACAAACCAAATGCGGCCCTGCAACACGGAGAACCACAAACCAACTGCGGCCCTGCAACACAAGAGAGCCACAAACCAACTGCAGCCCTGCAACACAAGAGAGCCACAAACCAACTGTAGCCCTGCAACACAGAGAACCACAAACCAACTGTAGCCCTGCAACACAAGAGAGCCACAAACCAACTGTAGCCCTGCAACACAGAGAGCCACAAACCAACTGTAGCCCTGCAACACAGAGAACCACAAACCAACTGCAGCCCTGCAACAAAAGAGAGCCACAAACCACCTGCAGCCCTGCAACACAGAGAGCCACAAACCACCTGCAGCCCTGCAACACAGAGAACCACAAACCAACTGCGGCCCTGCAACACAAGAGAGCCACAAACCAACTGCGGCTTTGCAACACAAGAGAGCCACAAACCAACTGCAGCCCTGCAACACAAGAGAGCTACAAACCAACTGCAGCCCTGCAACACAAGAGAGCCACAAACCAGCCGCAGCCCTGCAACACAGAGAGCCACAAACCAACTGCCGCCCTGCAACACAAGACAGCCACAAACCAACTGCGGCCCTGCAACACAAGAGAGCCACAAACCAGCTGCAGCCCTGCAACACAAGAGAGCCACAAACCAGCTGCAGCCTTGCAACACAAGAGAGCCACAAACCAACTGTAGCCCTGCAACACAAGAGAGCCACAAACCAACTGCAGCCCTGCAACACAAGAGAGCCACAAACCAACTGCAGCCCTGCAACACAAGACAGCCACAAACCAACTGCAGCCCTGCAACACAGAGAACCACAAACCAACTGCAGCCCTGCAACACAAGACAGCCACAAACCAACTGCAGCCCTGCAACACAGAGAACCACAAACCAACTGCAGCCCTGCAACACAGAGAACCACAAACCAACTGCAGCCCTGCAACACAAGACAGCCACAAACCAACTGCAGCCCTGCAACACAGAGAACCACAAACCAACTGCAGCCCTGCAACACAGAGAACCACAAACCAACTGCAGCCCTGCAACACAGAGAACCACAAACCAACTGCAGCCCTGCAACACAGAGAACCACAAACCAACTGCAGCCCTGCAACACAGAGAACCACAAACCAACTGCAGCCCTGCAACACAGAGAACCACAAACCAACTGTAGCCCTGCAACACAGAGAACCACAAACCAACTGCAGCCCTGCAACACAAGAGAGCCACAAACCAACTGCAGTCCTGCAACACAAGAGAGCCACAAACCACCTGCAGCCCTGCAACACAGAGAACCAAAAATCAACTGCGGCCCTGCAACACAAGAGAGCCACAAACCAACTGCGGCCCTGCAACACAGAGAACCACAAACCACCTGCGGCCCTGCAACACAGAGAACCACAAACCAACTGCAGCCCTGCAAGACAAGAGAGCCACAAACCACCTGCGGCCCTGCAACACAGAGAACCACAAACCAACTGCGGCCCTGCAACACAAGAGAGCCACAAACCAACTGCGGCACTGCAACACAGAGAGCCACAAACCAACTGCGGCCCTGCAACAAAAGAGAGCCACAAACCAACTGCAGCCCTGCAACACAAGAGAGCCACAAACCACATGCAGCCCTGCAACACAAGAGAGCCACAAACCAACTGCAGCCCTGCAACACAAGAGAGCCACAAACCACATGCAGCCCTGCAACACAGAGAACCACAAACCAAATGCGGCCCTGCAACACAAGAGAGCCACAAACCAACTGCAGCCCTGCAACACAGAGAACCACAAACCAACTGCGGCCCTGCAACACAAGAGAGCCACAAACCAACTGCGGCCCTGCAACAAAAGAGAGCCACAAACCAACTGCAGCCCTGCAACACAAGAGAGCCACAAACCACATGCAGCCCTGCAACACAAGAGAGCCACAAACCAACTGCAGCCCTGCAACACAAGAGAGCCACAAACCACATGCAGCCCTGCAACACAGAGAACCACAAACCAAATGCGGCCCTGCAACACAGAGAACCACAAACCAAATGCGGCCCTGCAACACAGAGAACCACAAACCAAATGCGGCCCTGCAACACAAGAGAGCCACAAACCAACTGCAGCCCTGCAACACAAGACAGCTACAAACCAACTGCGGCCCTGCAACACAAGACAGCTACAAACCAACTGCAGCCCTGCAACACAGAGAACCACAAACCAACTGCGGCCCTGCAACACAAGACAGCTACAAACCAACTGCAGCCCTGCAACACAGAGAATCACAAACCAAATGCGGCCCTGCAACACGGAGAACCACAAACCAACTGCGGCCCTGCAACACAAGACAGCTACAAACCAACTGCAGCCCTGCAACACAGAGAACCACAAACCAACTGCGGCCCTGCAACACAAGACAGCTACAAACCAACTGCAGCCCTGCAACACAGAGAATCACAAACCAACTGCAGCCCTGCAACACAAGAGAGCCACAAACCAACTGCGGCCCTGCAACACAAGAGAGCCACAAACCAACTGCGGCCCTGCAACACAAGAGAGCCACAAACCAACTGCGGCCCTGCAACACAAGAGAGCCACAAACCACCTGCAGCCCTGCAACACAGAGAACCACAAACCAACTGCAGCCCTGCAAGACAAGAGAGCCACAAACCTGACCGGCTCTCACGTCACATCCACACACTCAGCACACGAGACAACGTTCTCCTCAGCAAGTCAACCAGTAAAAGACCCGAGTCGTACCAACATTGAACAGCTTCATTTCACCCCGTGGCTGAATCTCATTTGCCAGAAAAATCCAAATTCAGAGTATGTAAATCAGCGCCATTCACAATCAATACAGTCTTCAGACAGCGCCACACTGCCATTATGTGTACTTCCTCCCCAGCAAAATCATCTTTCAATGGCAATTTACAAAAGGTGAACAGGAGCAGTGTGCACGAGCTTCCGTGCACACCATACGCAGACACACAAACGGACGTACTTACTCTTGCCTGTGCATTTCCATGGTAACAGTACCTTCACCCCTTTCAGTAGGACGCAAGCAGTCTGAGGAATGAAGGCCATTGTGCTGGAGGGACCGACACCACCCCGACACCACCCCAACACCACTCCAACACCACCCCGACACCTATGTAGCCTCGTTGTAGCTGTGTTTGTCTGCATTGTGTGTGTGTGTGTGTGTGTGTGTGTGTGTGTGTGTGTGTGTGTGTGTGTGTGTGTGTGTGTGTGTGTGTGGCCTTCTGAATCAGCGGCAAGTGGAGCCAGACCAGGCACAGCACATCGCCCACTGGACATCAGATTAATAAATCCGGTCACATAGTACAGCCCAGCCCTCTGCCCACGTGTGTGTGTGTGTGTGTGTGTGTGTGTGTGTGTGTGTGTGTGTGTGTGTGTGTGTGTGTGTGTGTGAACATTTCTGCGATATGGACATGAGTGTTGGTCACAAATCTGGGGAACAGTTAAAAACAAGTGTAAGTTTTGCTTGGCTGCAGTGTAGGGAGGTGTGAATGACAGCTAAATGAACACACTAACTATGTAAACAGAACGACCGAGACGGTCATTATGACCGCTTTGAATTTTCAAAGTTGAATAACGTTGTGAATAAGAAAAAATGATACAGACCTGCCGCTCCCCGAATGCTCCCAAAATTGCATAGGTTTGCATTAAAATGAGTTTTAGATCAATCGCACAACAAATCTATCATAAGATCTGCCTAAAACGACCATAGACGATCAGGTATTTAAACTCTGTATTCCATCCAGACAAATACCCCGTTGAGGTATTAAAGCGTTGCATATCTTAGTGTCTGTTAAGAGACTACGGACACCACAGTAACATTTTAGCAACCATAATACCGTCTTTAAACAATTTCAGAGAGACATGGTCGAACTGTAATTAATTAATTAATTAATTCATTCATTCATCATCAGCCGCTTCGGGTCGCGGTGGCAGCAAGCTAAGTAGGGCACTCCAGACGTCCCTCTTCCCAGCAACGCCCTCCAGCTCCTCCTGGGGGACTTCAAGGCGTTCCCAGCCCAGATTGGACATGTAGTCTCTCCAGCGAGTTCTGCCCCCCCCCTCCCCTCCTCGGGGTCTCCTCCCAGTCGGACTTGCCCGGAAAACCTCCGAAGGAAGGCGCCCAGGAGGCATCCTAATCAGGTGCCCGAACCACTTCAGCTGGCTCCTTTCTACGCGAAGGAGCAGCGGCTCTACTCCGAGCTCCCTCCGGATGTCCGAGCTCCTCACCCTATCTTTAAGGCTGAGCCCAGACACCCTACGGAGGAAACTCATTTCAGCCGCTCGTATCCGCAATCTCACCCTTTCTGGTCACTACCCGAAGCTCATGACCATAGGTGAGGGTTGGAACGAAGACTGACTGGTGAATTGAGAGCTTTGCCTTCCGGCTCAGCTCCCTCTTCACCACAACGGTCCGGCACAACGTCCACATTACTGCTGATGCTGCACCAATCCGCCTGTCAATCATCCCCAACCCGGAGGGAACAATCCCCCATTTCCCGGTAGGGAACCACGGCCTCAGACTTGGAGGTGCTGACTCTCATCCGGGCCATTTCACACGCAGCTGCAAACCGCCCCAGTGCGCGCCTGATGAAACCAACAAAACCACATCATCTGCGAAGAGCAGGGACGCAGTTCTGAGGTTCCCGAAACGGACACACCCCTCCCCTTGGCTGCGCCTTGAGATCCTGTCCATGAGTATCACAAACAGAACTGGAGACAACGGACAACCTTGGCGGAGCCCCTCACCCACCGAAAACGTGTTTGAATTTGTGCCGAGAATGCGGAACAGCTCTCACTTTGGTTAGACAAGGACCGGATGGTCCCTGGTCGGACTTGAACAGCAAAATTGAAAAAGTGAAACTATCACCTGAGAAACAAAACGGAAAACACATTTTGCTACTCTAACAAACGGAACAAAGCCTGTAAGACATGAAATGTAAACTGAAGAAAATAACCATTTAAACAGTACCGAACACAGACCGGAACTTAGAAACTCCTAGAACGACCAAGGGCGGTCATTTTGACCGTTTTGGATTTTCAAAGTTTAATAACTTTGTGAGGGGAGATACAGAACGAATGCGCCTATAACTGCACACATGCGCAGTAAAACGAGTTTTAGATCAATTGCACACAAAAGAAAGTTACGCTGAGCGCTACCTAATAGCGTTTCCCAACCCAGTCCTCAAGGACCCCCTATCCTGCAGGTTTTCATTGTAACCCTGCATAGGTAGCCCTGCTTGTACTTACTCGACCAATCATCTCGCAGCCCTTAATTATGCAAGGTGTGCAACGTCTGACACAATTCATTGCTGATTGGTTGAATCACTACAAACAGGTACCTGTTCAGGGTTGCAAAGAAAACATGCAGGATAGGGGGTCCTTGAGGACTGGGTTGAGAAACACTGAGGTCCTAGAACCACCAGGAGCGGGTCAAAATGACCGCGCGTAATTTGCGCGTCATCGTGCACGTCATGGCACGTGCGTTGTGCACGTCATTTCCTTCGCAACGTTCAGTTCTCTTGTTTTACATTTCAGGTGTTATAGGCCTCGCTCCGTTTGTTAGATCAGCAATATGAGTTTTCCGTTTGGTTTTGCAGTGTTTTGAAGTTTCACTTTTTCTATTTTGCCATTCAAGTTCGACCACGTCGCTCAGACGCGTTTAAAAATAGTATTGTAGTTGTTAAAATGTTAGTTTTTGTCTCAGTCTTTTCCTAACACATGCAATGCGTTAACACCTGAACTGGGTATTTATCTTGACAGGCTACAGGGTTTGAACCGGCGGTCATGTTGACCGCCCATGGTCGTTTTGGGCAGGAGTGAAATGCCGGTCGCTCTGGTGTTAAGAGTCCCACTTGTCTTCGGCGCGACTGATAAAAGTGGAGCAGACAGACCTTCTGCAGCAGGAACTGAAACTGGAGGAGTTGTGGAGAAATACAGGACCACAGACGAGTAGTCAATGTTGGGACTTAAACGACCAATTAAAATCCCTACTGCTCTTCCTCTCTCTTCCTCTTCCTCTTTCTTCTCCTTCTTCTTCTCTGTATTATTTGTAGATTTTCTACTACTTATAATTAGATCGTTATTGGGCCCTTGGCTCAAAATCCCTTCTGTTGTCTTAGCAAAGTCCCCTTCCAAAAAAAACAACAACAATAAAAAGGATCATCGGTCTTGACCATATTAAATTAATAATTTAGTAATTTAATAAAACGAACGTGAGCAAAAACTCGTCTCTCTCAGTTCAGTTTGGCTAATCAGTTTTGTATGGGGAGGGGCAGCTACGTCAGAGCGTCTTTAACCCCTTCTGCCAAGCATCAGCCAGACAGGCACGAGCACGACCCACGAGAAACACCCCTGTGAATTATCTGCACGAGCACGCACGGACACTGTCGGTGTTAACACGACTCTCGTGACCCTGACCCGGATCTGCAGTCTGTCAGTTGCCCTGTGGGTGCGACAGAAGTCCCACACTGATCACCATCACGTGGTGACCCGCACACTCACCCGCAACACAATATCCACTGATCACCATCACGTAGTGACCGCACACTCACCCGCAACACAATATCCACTGATCACCATCACGTGGTGACCCGCACACTCACCCGCAACACAATATCCACTGATCACCATCACGTGGTGACCCGCACACTCACCCGCAACACAGTATTCACTGATCACCATCACGTAGTGACCCGCACACTCACCCGCAACACAGTATTCACTGATCACCATCACGTGGTGACCCGCAGCTCACCCGCAACACAGTATTCACTGATCACCATCACGTAGTGACCCGCACACTCACCCGCAACACAGTATTCACTGATCACCATCACGTAGTGACCCGCACACTCACCCGCAACACAGTATCCACTGATCACCATCACGTAGTGACCCGCGGCTCACCCGCAACACAATATTCACTGATCACCATCACGTAGTGACCCGCGGCTCACCCGCAACACAATATTCATCACCAGCAACACAAAGAAACAAAAACAGGGTACATCTCTAACACACACACACACACACACACACACACACACACACACACACACACACACACACACAGGAAGGGATACAGCAAGTTGACGTGAACAGGACCAGCGCGTGCAGCGTCAGACCGCGTGCAGGACCGCTTCGCTAACTGTGATTCTACTTTAAGACAGGGAGCTGTAGTCCACAGACCCGCAGTCCTCTTCACAGACGAGACGACGCTTCTTCTGTTCTCCCGGAGCGCAGCGAGGCTTCACAGCGCGTGCCTTGACAGTGACGGGTTACTGTTTCTTCTCACCCCAAAAATAATCTGCCGTCAAACCGCCGCCCGGCCCCCGCCGTCCAGCCGAGGGGCCGTGGAAAAGACGCGGAGACGCTCGGCAGCTGCGGGTCGCATGTGCGTGCATGTGCGTGCATGCGTGTGCATGCGTGTGCAGGTGTGTGCATGCGTGTGCATGCGTGTGTGCATGTGTGTGCATGCGTGTGCATGTGTGTGCATGCGTGTGCAGGTGTGTGCAGGTGTGTGTATGTGTGTGCTTGTGTGTGCATGTGTGTGCATGCGTGTGCAGGTGTGTGCAGGTGTGTGTATGTGTGTGCATGTGTGTGCATGTGCGTGCATGTGCGTGCATGTGCAGGGAACCGCTGGACGGTGTGTGTAACGACGTGTCAGAACCGTTTTAAAGTCCTGCTCTCGGCTCGGCCGGATTACAGGATGTGGACCGGCCCTGGAGAGGGAATTTAGGCCGTCAACTCGCCAGGCGCCTTGACACACTGTTTCAATAAAGGTTTACACGTAGAGAGCGATTACCTCCACTGCGTCCTGCCATCTGTTACGCTCAGAGAGAGACCGACATCTAGTCCGCCTCAGCCCGCGAGACTGGTAGTACACGCGGGGCCGCTTCTTTTCACCTGACAGTGAGGAGTTTCACCAGGGGGACGTAGCGCGTGGGAGGATCACGCTATCCCCCCCACCTCCTGAACAGGCACCCCAACCGACCAGAGGAGGCGCTAGAGCAGCGACCAGGACACATACTCACATCCGGCTTCACACCCGCAGACACGGCCGATTGGGTCTGTAGGGACGCCCGACCAAGCCGGAGGTAACGCGGGGATTCGAACCGGCGATCCCCGTGTTGGTAGGCAACGGAATAGACCGCCACGCCACCCGGATGCTTTACTTTAGATTTGTCTCATTCTTGTAGCTCTGGCATGGTGGTAGTTGTGATGATCATGTTATCAATAATTATAATAGCACAATAATATTAACAGCACCACTAATGATTGGTGATTACGATAAAGCTCATGGTGAAGTAATGCTAATGCTAATGCTAATCATAAATGTTATGTATCTAAGTAATTTCTCCATCCTTTAACACGCAGCAATGTGATGCCTGAATCAACCCTCCCCGTAAGAATCGGGCAGGCGACGGTCGCCGGGATTGAATACGCGACTCCTCGGTCGCCCTACACTGCCCCCTGGTGGTGGGAGCAAGTCAGAACGTTGGCTGACGTGCGTGCAGTGAGCGTGCGAGCCTAGTGTTGCACCGATAAACCAGACAGGTTGTGACGCATTTCTTGTCCAAAACGGGGTGGGGGGTCCAAAACGGGGAGGGGAGGGGGGGAGGGGGACCCAAAACCATATCATTCCGTACAAATCCAATCGGTATCCAAAGCCAAGAAAGAGAAACATTGCTCCTTTCAAAAATTCCTTGTTCACTTCAGTCCATGGTCGACCAAATATCAACCCTTTCACAGACGACGTCTGCCTTTTCAGAGATAGCGGGCGACACGATTCGGGTTTTCCCAAATTAATCCGTAGCTAACCGGAAATAATCCCTTAACACGTGATTCACTCCGTCATGGCTTGACAGGTAGTCCAGTCAGAGCACATCTGAAGTTACCGTGAGGCACCAACACGTATGAATAAAGCTGATTTATCTCTTTCACACACGCACGCACACACACACACACACACACACACACACACACACACACACACACACACACACACACACACACACACACACACACACACACATCAGCATGCATTATTAATATTACCCTAATAACGTGACATGAAACGAGAACAAGCTACTTTGTCACACGTGGCGACACAGCACTATGAACTGTCATAACGGCCCAACAGATCCAAGCACGCTTCCACACTAACACCCAAACCCACGTTTCTCATAAAGCTGCCCCATGTCTCTGGTGCCTCCCCCAGTTCTCCTCTTTACCCCGTGCCTCTGTCTCTTCTGCCCCCCCCCTCCCCCTCTCGCTCACCTTCAGTGGTGATGTCGATGAGTCCCAGAAAGTGCATAAGTTTGAGGGAACTGCAGACCACCAGCAGGATGCCCACCGTCTGAAGCCCCTCTACCTCCCACTTCTCACGGAGAAACAGATGCATCCTTGCCCTCTTCTCCCTCTCTCTCTCTCTCTCTCTCCCCCTCTCTCTCTTCTTCTTCTTCCCTCTTCTGTCTGAATCAGCGCAGAGGAAATCGTTCTAGACTCGGCAGGGAGAGCGAGTATACCCCCCTCTCTCTCGCTCAGCTCAGCTCAGTCCGGCTCAGTCCGGGAAGACGTGCCTCTCCGCCTCCTGGCTGGCTCAGTCTCCTATTAGACGCCAGCATTCGGCCATCCTAACCGTCGCAGCTCGCCAGCCGATTGGTTTCTCCTACCGAGGGAGGATTATTGTCCTCCTTGTTTCCTCTAGAAGGCTAAGTGCCTGCGAGCAAGACTGTCGACCTGCTAAAGCCCCGCTGTTCCTGAGGCTGTCGGAGGAGGTTAAAGTTGCAGGTGGAGTCCCATGTTGTTGGCAAGTTGATGGCAAATTGTTTCCAAGGCTCTCTCTGCTTTTCTGCTATTGACTCTCTCTCTCTCCCTCTCTCTCTCTCTCTCCCTCCCTCTCTCTCTCTCTCTCTCTCGCTCTCTCTCACTCACTTTTTTCTCCTTTCCTCTGTCCTTCTCCTTCCCGCTGTGTCCCTCCCTGTGCGTAATTGGGTCAGTGGTAAGACTGAGTGAAGGGAGATGAGAGAGACATCAGAAGGCGAGAGAGAGAGGGGGGGAGAGAGAGGGAGCGATGGAGAGGGATGATGGACTGTACAGTACTACCGATGAGTTTGGCAGCTGAATACAAATGAGAGTTCTCAGGGGGGGGGGGGAAAGGGGTGAGCAGGGCGTGTAGGAAATGACAAGGGGGACCAGGGGGTCTAAATGAGAGAAAGAGTGATGGATAAACACTTGGGGGGGGGGGCAAAATTATAATGGTGAGCTAGAGAGGAGGAGAAGACTAGGGAGAGAGGCGCGTCCATTTGACCCCCGTAGTTCGGCGTGGGTATTCTCACAAACGCAGAATTCTCACTCGAGCGTCACGTTTACACACGTCACGTTTACACACGTCAAGTTTACACACGAGTGTCAAGTTTACACACGTCAAGTTTACACACGAGTGTCAAGTTTACACACGAGTGTCACGTTTACACACGAGTGTCAAGTTTACATACGGGTGTCAAGTTTGCACACGAGTGTCAAGTTTGCACACGTCAAGTTTACACACGTCAAGTTTACACACGAGTGCCAAGTTTACACACGAGTGCCAAGTTTACACACGAGTGCCAAGGTTACACACGAGTGCCAAGTTTACATACGTCAAGTTTACACACGAGTGTCAAGTTTGCACACGTCAAGTTTACACACGTCAAGTTTACACACGTCAAGTTTACACACGAGTGTCACGTTTACACACGTCAAGTTTACACACGTCAAGTTTACACACGTCAAGCCCACAGGACATATCCACAAACATATGCACACATTCATCAAATCACACACACACACACACACACACACACACACACACACACACACACACACACACACACACACACACACACACACACACGGAAATTGTGTATCATTGGATGAAAGCTGACATGTAGGTGGCGAGGGGAATGTTGTGGTAAGTACTTTGTTAGTCTGGTACAACCCCGCAGAAATGCTTTACAGGTATTGGGCTGGTACACAGCTGTCTGTCACGTGTGTCAAGTCTTTGCTTAATATACATTAATATGCATTAATATACATTAATATGTATTAATATGTATTAATACGCAGTCTGTTGAGCCCACATTCCCTTTCTAATTCCATTTTGCTGATTACTATTTTCTAACTGTGTGTGTGCGTGTGCGTGCGTGCGCGTGCGCGTGCGGCAGCAGGTCCAGCCTGGACACAAAGAGCCGGGGGATGAAGGGGAAGGGGGGGCAGGGGGGGCAGGATGCTGGGTGGAGCGGAGAGGTTTTTGGAAGGCTCGGTTCGTCTTTTGCTGTGATTAATGATTCTCAGATTCAAAACGAGGCCCAGCAGCGCGGCTCCGAGCCCAGGGGAGAACCGAGCTCCCGGCCACTTTCACAGACTCCACCAACACTGAGTCACAGTAGACTCACACACCCTTTTGTGCACAAAAGGAGGATTTTGTTGTTGTTGTTGTTTTGTTGCAGTAACGCCTGACAATAATGCCCCACTTCTGAGTCGAGTGTGTACATATGCTTCACAGTCAGAACGGCTGTTTATTTGCCCCCCACTCATCAGAAAATGACCACATTTTAAAGCCCCATGTCTTTTTAGGGAGTAGCTGATGTCGCCCATTTAGCTACAGACATGGCTGATGAAGGGGGCTCCATTGTCCATTTCCTCATATTCCGTTTAGAAGGTTTTTATTTCAACCACAAGTGTTTAATTTGTACATCATGAGGTCCTGAACACGGTGATCCGGGCACCCAGGGTGTAAAGGGGGGGTTCCGGCTTGGGCGCAGAAACATGAAGTCGCCCCCCCCCCCACCCCAATAAATTATGTGATTTAAAATATTGTAACGAGCATGGAGAAGTAGACACGTTGGTCCTTGAGGAACGGGTCGGACCCTTTAGTCGAGCGGTCAGCAGTGTCTGTCGCGGTGCGGAGAATACGGGTTCGCGCCCCAGCCGCGGCAGTTCCAGTGGTTGCCCCCCGAATTCGCTACAATGTGTGTTTAATTGAAGCTGACTCCACCTTTGGAGTAGTTCACGCATAAGCACAACACTTTCTAAAGTATCCTGCTGAGTAGGCTGAGCCATTGTTGCGTACATGAAATGCGACGACGTGTTGTTTCCCCTCATGCCACAGCAGTGCAACACACATATCCAAAAACTACAAGAACACACACATCAAACTACAAAAATAAAAAAAAAATCACTGTCTGAGAGAACGAACGCCAGATGAGCTGCCGGTCTGCATGGGCTAGCAGTTAGCTTAGCCTGCCCCGCTTCCGCGTCCTGTCAGACCGCCCCGGGAGTTTCCTCCTCGGGCGCAGCTCCAGGCAGCGCCGTGGTCCCTGGGCCCACAGGACGCAGCAGACCAAGCTCTCCCAGCCAGACACCTTCGACCCACCTCCCCGCACTCCACACGACCACACCAAAAACACAGTCAAGGCTAGCCGAGGCCGCCGCAAGACCCCCCTCGGTGTTATCGGAACTGCCGGTCTGCATGGGCTAGCACTTAGCTTAGCCTGCCCCGCTTCCGCATCCTGTCAGACCGCCCTGGGAGTTTCCTCCTCGGGCGCAGCTCCAGACAGCGCCGTGGTCCCTGGGCCCACAGGACGCAGCAGACCAGGCTCTCCCAGCCAGACACCTTCGACCCACCTCCCCGCACTCCACACGACCACACCAAAAACACAGTCAAGGCCAGGCGAGGCCGCCGCAAGACCGCCCTCTTGGGCTAGCAGCTAGCTTAGCCTGCCCCGCTCCCGCGTCCTGTCAGACCGGCTTATCATGAATCTCACCGCACTTCTAGGCAAGACACGCCCCGCGTAGCATTCCAGCGCTCGGATTGGCCAGGCGTCCCCCCATTCAGCGCCCCCCCCCCACGCGGGTAAGCAACCGCAGTTATCTATAAAGTGCATAGTAATTCTATAACTATATATATTTATAGCACTATTTGTTATACCCATCTATATACACACATTATGCATATTATATCATATGCATATTACACTATCTTATGTCCCTAAATACACCTTTTTATTATGCTCACTCGCTCTACATAACCTGAAATAAACACACTTTACAGTTTGACAAGTCGTCGGACGGTTTATGGAGCAGCTGCTTCCAAAAGTGTTTGTTTTGAAAGATGACGCCCCAACCTTTCAAGCTATATCACGTGCTGCAGCGTGCTACAGCGCGCGACACTTCCACATCGACAGCGTGTACCCTGCGGTTCGGTTCTTCAGTTCGGTGGACCTCTTCTAGCCACCGCCTCGTGCCACGAGACACGTCTCGCGGGCGCTTGTCCCCAGCAGATTTAAGACAGCTGTCACCAAACCTTTACGTAGAGACGGCCTCAACCCACCCAGGGTCCCCCAAAGTACTAGTACCCTACCTACTGTACCTACTGTACCTACTGTACTTACTGTACCTACTGTGCCTACTGTACCTACTGTACCTACTGTACCTACTGTACTTACTGTACCTACTGTACCTACTGTACTTACTGTACCTACTGTACCTACTGTACGACAAAAACCACAACCGAGCAGCAAACACCCTTTAACCAAAGTGGACGACCACAGTGTTTAACAGCGAATTTACACACAAATAAAAGCAAACTAGGGCCAACAATGATAGTTACCTCTTGCCCGTCACAAACCTCGAGTTGGGTTTCAGCTGCAGCCCATCCCTCTTTGACAGAGGCAGTCAGGTCACACATCAGTAAATCTCTCACACGTCCTCGTTGAGAGACGAGATATGAAGTGTTTGTGGGGGGGGGGTAGGAAAAACCCTCAACAACTGTTTTGTTCTTCTGCTTTTGTTTTCTGGGACATAACCTGAAGTACAATGATCAGCTTTGCATGCCAAGTCGCCACAATATGCCAGGCGTCTATTTGTGTCTCCTCATAAATAGATGCCAGAACTCAGCCGGTCCAGAACTGCCCCTGTTCTAAGCAGTGGTTTGTAGGTTAAAAAATCAACGAGGCAAGCTTCATCGGTGGGGCCACGTGCCAACCTGCCATGACCAGTAAGAACAGCATATGGATAATGTAAAGGATGCGTCTGTACTGTAGAGCACGAGTACAGCATATTTGCCGTAGGCCATCACAGAAGTGTGTAGTCAAACCCTTGCAAGTGTACAAGACATAACATCTCTTCTGCTTCTTCTTCTTCTTCTTCTTTTCCATTCTTTGTCCAAACACTTGGCCGTTAAATAAACTTTCTTTGGACATTTCAGTTTCATTTCAGCCAATTTCAAGTCCCCGAGACGTTAACCTTAACAGAACAGCTATAAGTATGCTAATCAACACCCTGCCCTCCTTCCTATACTCTGATACAAACACACAGAGGGAAACGCAGACTCCTCCCTTATCTGGCCATCAGGAATCAGGAACACTTTACACAAAGACAAAAACACATATCCAAACACTGCAAGAACTTCAAGAACACATCTACTAGCTAACACATATATACCTAAACTAACACATATACACCCTAAACTAACACATATATCCAAGCTAAAGAAAATAAATCACTGTCCAGGAGAAGGAACGCCAGCCAGGATGACTGTCGGAACTGGCGCTCTGCGTGGGCTAGCAGTTAGCTTAGCCTGCCCCACTTCCGTGTCCTGTCAAACCGCCCTTAGTGTTTCCTCCTTTGGCGCAGCTCCAGGCCGGGGCCGTGGTCCTTGGGCCCACCGGACGCAGCAGACCAAGCTCCCCTAGCCGATCCAACACCAGCTCTTCCAGCCAGACACCTTCGACACACCTCCCCACACGCCACACGACGACACTAAAAACTCGAGTCATGGCCAGGCGAGGCCGCCGCCAGACCGCCCTCGGTGTTTCCGGAACTGCCGGTCTGCGTGGGCTAGCAGTTAGCTTAGCCTGCCCCGCTTCCACGTCCTGTCAGACCGCCCTCAGTGTTACCTCTTTGGGCACAGCTCCAGGCAGGGCTGTGGTCTCTGGGCACCAGAGCACCAGCTCTCCCAGCCATCAAATGAAGACAAAACTTAAATGTAGACGTGAACGAAGACATTGCATGGACGGTACTGGGTGAGGCCGCCGCAAATGTGAATTCGCACCACCATCTTCCCACACCGGAAGCGGAAATGAAACGATCAAACGATCAAATGAGAGCTCTGATCAGTTAGTGCTCTGTACCCAGACAGATTCTCCAGTCAGCTGGACTCAGATCCACTTGTGTTTGTGATTTTGTCAGCTGATTGATGTCCATAATTCCACAAACTTCTAGACAATCTTCCTTTTCCCCTGACCAGCTCTACTCATGACCTAGAAAGGCCTGCTAAAAGTTACGACATTTCCCCAAGGTGAAAAACATTAGATAGACAATAAAGGCAGCGGGGGCCCATGTTCGTTTTACTTGTCTGTACCCTGTGACACTGATCTCATTTCTCATCTCATCATCAGCCGCTTCTCCGGGGTCGGGTCGCGGTGGCAGCATGCCAAGTAGGCCACTCCAGACGTCCCTCACCCCAGCAACGCCCTCCAGCTCCTCCTGGGGGATCCCAAGGCCAGATTGGACATGTAGTCCCTCCAGCGAGTTCTGGGTCTACCCCGGAGTCTCCGCCCAGTTGGACGTGCCCGGAAAACGTCCAAAGGAAGGCGCCCAGGAGGCATCCTAATCAGATGCCCGAACCACCTCTACTGGCTCCTTTTGATGAGAAGGAGCAGCAGCTCTACTCCGAGCTCCCTCCAGATGTCCGAGCTCCTCACCCTATCTCTAAGGCTGAGCCCAGACACCCTACGGAGGAGACTCATTTCAGCTGCTTGTATTCGGGATCTCACCCTTTCGGTCACTACCCAAAGCTCATGACCATAGGTGAGGGTTGGAACGAAGACTGACTGGTAAATTGAGAGCTCTGCCTTCTGGCTCAGCTCCCTCTTCGTTCCCCTCTGAGAATCGCCACCTTAATGTGGTGGAGGGGTTTGGGTGAACCGGTGATCCTGGGAGCTGTGTTGTTGGCGGCAAATTAGCTCCTGGTAGGGTCTCCCAAGGCAAATTGAAAGTACACCAGCAGAGCTACAGCACCTCGCCCGGAAAAGGGAAACCAGGGCCCCCTCCTCAAGCCAGACCTGGGAAGGCAGCTCTCCGGCGAGCATCTGGTGGCCAGGCCTTGGCCCATGGCTTTCCGGTCGGGCCCAGCCTGAAAAAACAACACAGAGCCACCACCCGTGCACCCACCACACACAGGAATGAGCATTGGGGTAGGGTGCGATGCAGGCTGGGCAGCAGGCGAAGGCGGGGACCGGGGCGTGCGGACTTCCAGCACTGCAGATTGGTCCTCGGGACTTGGAATGTCACCTCTCTGGCAGGGAAGGAGCCTGAGGTGGTGCGGGAGGTGGAGCGGTACCAACTAGATACAGTTGGGCTCACCTCCACACATAGCATGGACTCTGGTGCCAAATTCCTGGAGACGGGGCTAGACAGTGCAATATCTGGTAGCACTTTAGTATGGGGAACATATACACCATTAATTAGGTGCGTGTTAGCATGCAAATTAGCAACATATTGGCTCTTCATTGGTCTGTGTTAAGCACTTATTAATGCCGTATTCTGCATGGCCTTATTGTACAACCAGTAAGCCATTAACTATGAGTTCTCCCTCTATAACCTCAGAAGTATTGCTTATTAGTAGTACCATCTCAATATGCTTTGCTTAGTATGGCCTTTATAAGGTGGTAGTACCACAAGAAGAGTTATTCTCCCTTACTAACACTTAATGAATATGGTCTGTTCTTACATAACAACACACAAAA
>NC_079223.1:47033518-47046018 GCF_029633865.1 Lampris incognitus | reverse complement strand
CTAAATGCAGGTGAACCACGTGACATGACCCCGAAGATAAAGGTATGTAGTCACAATATTGTAACGTGCATGGATAAGAACGCACGCTGGCCGCTGGCTCGCGGGTCTGACCCTTTAGTCGAGCGGTTAGCGATGCCTCCTGCGGTGTGGGCGATACGGGTTCGCGTCCCGGCCGCGGCAGTTCCTGTGGTTGCGTTGTCCCCCGAATTCGCTACAATATGGTCAGATACTGCACGCTAAGGCAAGCGTTCTGGATGACTCTAAAATACAGCAGGAGAAACGACCAGTTAGCAAACACATGTGCTCTAGAACTGGCAACTATACTTACTAGCTAGTAACGTTAGCATACTAGCTAACGTTACCGTCTAATAACGCTAGCTGGTAAACTGAAAGATGAACTGAATAACCATACATGGTAGTGGTGTAACCATAATAACAGTCCGGGTAGTACATAACACCTAGTGTAGTTCCAATGGATATACATGGCATTATATCGCTACACGTAGTAACGTTAGCTGGTGCGTTATTAGCTAGTAACGTTAGCTGGTGTCGTTAGCATACCAGCTAACGTCACAGACACGCTCAGGCAGCCTGGAACAGCGGCATCTCCCGGTTAGTCATCATACAGGAAGCTTCATTAGCGAGATTAATTGTTAGCAACTTCTGTATCTCAGGACAACAGTAATTTCTAGCATCGCTATAGGCGTTTTATAGTGGCTACTCTGCTCTAGAACTGGCAAATATACTTACTAGCTAGTAACGTTAGCATACCAGCTAACGTTACCATCTAATAACGCTTGCTGGTATGCTAACGTAGTAACGTTAGCTAGTGCGTTATTAGCTAGTAACGTTAGCTGGTGTCGTTAGCATACCAGCTAACGTCACAGACACGCTCAGGCAGCCTGGAACAGCGGCATCTCCCGGTTAGTCATCATACAGGAAGCTTCATTAGCGAGATTAATTGTTAGCAACTTCTGTATCTCAGGACAACATTAATTTCTAGCATTGCTATAGGCGTTTTATAGTGGCTACTCTGCTCTAGAACTGGCAAATATGCTTACTAGCTAGTAACGTTAGCATACCAGCTAACGTTACCGTCTAATAACGCTTGCTGGTATGCTAATGTAGTAACGTTAGCTGGTGCGTTATTAGCTAGTAACGTTAGCTGGTGTCGTTAGCATACCAGCTAACGTCACAGACACGCTCAGGCAGCCTGGAACAGCGGCATCTCCCGGTTAGTCATCATACAGGAAGCTTCATTAGCGAGATTAATTGTTAGCAACTTCTGTATCTCAGGACAACATTAATTTCTAGCATCGCTACAGGCGTTTTATAGTGGCTACTCTTAATAGTTGTCAGGGCAACAGCTTGCGCAGTCCTCTTGAGGATAAGGATAATGTTTACTGCGTTTGCTATGCCAGGGCATGGTCAGGTTAATATTCAGGTAAAATATAAAAAACTCATCACCATGTATCAATTAAGATCTTTCATTCAGACTACGAGTGATTCCCAAGAAACCCAGTGAAATTACAACAGCAGACCTACAGCACCTCGTCCGGAAAAGGGAAACAGGGGCCCCCTCCTGGAGCCAGACCCGGGAAGAGAACTCGCCGGCAAGCATCTGGTGGCCGGGCCTTGGCCCATGGGGACCAGGTGGGCCCAGTCCGAAAACGCAACAGGGAGCCACCACCCCGTGGACCCACCACCCACAGAGATGAGCATTGGGGTAAGATGCAATGCAAGCCGGGCTGCAGGCAAAGGCCGGGACCGGGGCGTGCCGACTTCCGGCATCGCAGACTAGTGGTCCAGTGACACAAAATAAAATGGACTCTCTCGTCACATCCTTTACAGTCATTAAGACTGAAGAGGATGAGTGATGACACGTTTCTTTCTTAATAAACGCTATGTCCAGATGAACTGATTCAACTTTCTGTGAAATGAGTAGCTAGTTTCATGTCACACTTTTAAACGTTTTTGTGATATTAAAAATCCTTGAATTTAATGTAAATTCATAAGAACCTTGTTTCCCTGTTTTCCTCCGCTGTTTCCAATCCCAACAACAGGAACTGAGGGTCGGTTGGGCAGAGAGATGTTGCCCAGCCACAGCAAAGCAGAGTTGGAGACCCTTCACTTTCTGGAGGACCCCAGAAAGGACCTTTCCTCACTGGATTCATATCCACTGATGGAGCTACTCTTTGTGAGATTCAATACCACTTTGCCTCTCTTCTCCTTTGCAGGCATGGTTTACCACCCTCAAAGAAGGCAATTAACAGCTGCACTGATGGAGAAATTAGTTGTGCTGAAAAACAACTAAAACGGAAATGGAAGGACTGCAGTGTTAGGGGGTACACAAAGGAGTATGCGCTTTTTCTTTTTCTTTTTAGGTTGTTGTTGGCATTGGGGGGAAGGGCTTCTCTTTCTCTTCTATTTTGTACTGTATCATACTTTGCTGTAATGGTACTGTTATGTGTCTTTTGCACTCATTCAAATGGCTGCTTGTAAGGTTGGAGATCTTACGCCACTGCACTTACATTTATCGCTCTTGAAAAAGGCATCTGCTAAATGATCAGTCTTATCAGGAATCAGGAACACTTTGTCATTTCACCTCATGTTGTTGTGCACACGAGGTAAAAAGAAATGCCGTTTCCCCCAGCCCACAGCAGTGCCACATACAGACAAAAACACATTCAAGAACTACAAGAACACACAAATCCCAACTAAAAATAAATAAATAAATCACTGTCCAAGGCAGCCAGCCAGGATGACTGTCAGAACCGCCGGTCTGCATGGGCTAGCAGTTAGCTTAGCCTGCCCTGATTACGCGTCCTGCCAGACCGCCTCGGGCGCAGCTCCGGTCAAGGGCCGTGGTCCCTGTGGCAACTGGACGAAGCAGACCAAGCCCTCCCAGCCGATCCAGCGTCAGCTCTCCCAGTAAGACACCCTTGACACACCTCCCCGCACTCCACGCGACGACTTCAAAAACCCCACAGTCAACGCCAGGTGAGGCCGGAACTGCCGGTCTGCATCATGGGCTAGCAGTTAGCTTAGCCTGCCCCGCTTCCGCGTCCTGTCAGACCGCCCTCGGTGTTACCTCCTCGGGTGCTGCTCCGGGCAGGGCCGCGGTGCCTGGCCCACAGCACAGCATACGAAGCTCTCGCAGCTGATCCAGCACCAGTTCTCCCCGCCGTCAAACCAAGACAAAAAGTTAGACGCAGACGTGGACAAAGACACTGCACCGACGGTACTGGGTGAGGCCGCCGCAAATGTGAATTCGCGCCCCCATCTTTCCACACCGGAAGCCTTTATTGTCTAAGGCTTTATTAAGCCGTATTGTCCTCTGAAAGAACTAGTGCATCACTGTGGCCCAACTGTTCAGTTCCCCCAGTTGCACTTCTGGCTGTTCACCCAGTCAGTCAGTGGTCGCTTTGACTGACAGACACCACCCAGCATGCACCCCTGGTTTGGCAGCGTCCCACCTCCAAGATATCCTGATTTGCCACTTCACATCTATGATATGGGGAAATTAACAGAGCTCATCTTTTCAGTGGAGGGGGGTTAAGGTCAGACCTATCCTGAGGCTACTAAATGTCTAAAATGTGATACCAGGGTTAGGGTTGGTTTAGGGTTAGGGTTAGGGTTAGGGTTAGGGTTACCTCCGGCTTGGTCAGGCGTCCCTACAGACACAATTGACCGTGTCTGCGGGTGGGAAGCCGGACGTGGGAATGTGTCCTGGTCGCTGCACTAGCGCCTCCTGTGGTAAGTATGCAAGGATGCAAGGAGTGGAGGTGATGAAGGTGGATGAGTTTAAATACTTGGGGTCAACTGTCCAAAGTAACAGGGAGTGCAGGAAAGAGGTGAAGAAGAGAGTGCAGGCAGGGTGGAGTGGGTGGAGAGGAGTGTCAGGAGTGATTTGTGACAGAAGGGTATCAGCAAGAGTTAAAGGGAAGGTTTACAAGATGGTTGTGAGACCAGCTATGTTGTATGGTTTGGAGACAGTGGCACTGATGGAAAGACAGGAGGAGGAGCTGGAGGAGGCAGAGATGAAGATGATAAGATTTTCACTGGGAGTGATGAAGAAGGACAGGATTAGGAACGAGTATATTAGAGGGACAGCTCAGGTTGGACGGTTTGGAGACAAAGCAAGAGAGACAAGACTGAGATGGTGTGGACATGTGTGGAGGAGAGATGCTGGGTATACTGGGAGAAGGATGCTGAATATGGAGCTGCCAGGGAAGAGGAGAAGAGGAAGGCCAAAGAAGAGGTTTATGGATGTGGTGAGGGAGGACATGCAGGTGGCTGGTGTGACAGAGGAAGATGCCGAGGACAGGAAGAGATGGAAACGGATGATCCGCTGTGGCGCCCCCTAACGGGAGCAGCCGAAAGTAGTAGCAGTAGTAGTAGTAGTAGTAGTAGTAGACTCTTGTCTGAGGCAGATAACAAAGAGACATAGGCTAGATTACTCCGCACTCATGGTCACTGTTAGTTAATAGTGGGATTCGAACCGTGAACCCCCGTGTTGGTTGGCTAGTGTTGAGTCATCAGTAGCCTAAAGAAGAGGCTATATACACATGGGTCACATGCATTTAATACGTATTAGACATTAACATTAATGTGGACACGCCTAGCTATGCTGTCCTCCACTGCCTCCCAGAGGACTGGACTGTCTTTGTGTTTGCTGCCATTCTTGTTTTTGCGTGTAACCTCGTCTCTCTCTCTTCTGTTTTGTTACCGTGCCCGTCTGGATGGCGAGGCTCCACGTAGAGGAGTTATTCAGATACGACAAACACAACAACTCAAACACAACAACTCCATCTCGCACTCAGCCAGTACCCAGGCGCGGGTCTGTTTGCCCATGCAGGACTTCCGGACACGTCACATTCTGACCACTGGCGGGCCACGCTGCAAAGTTGCCGTTTGAAGAAAAGAACCAGAAGAAGAGTACGGCTGTGCACGTGTCTTCATGCACGAGGGGCTGCATCCGAGTGGGAGCCGCAGAAGATGGTGTTACTTAGCAACTCGCTGGACCCCTCCGTGCTCACAGAACGAGCCGAGTCTCCCAAATCCCCTCACTGTACAAAGAAGGGATTACTAAACAACTCCAACCTGACACACACACAAACACACGCACACACACACACACACACACACACACACACACACACACACAAATATGAAGGGAGGAAGTAAGAGAAAAGAAAAAGGTGTTGTGGCTAGGTAGCCAGCAGGCATACAAGAGGAGGAGGAAGTGAGGAGGAGGAGGAGGAGGAAGTGAGGAAGACTAGAATCAAACAGGAAGTTAAAAAAGCAAGAGAGTCAGATAGGGCAGTAAAGTAAAAAAGGGCGTGGCTAGGTAGCCAGCAGACATACAAAGAGGAGGAGGAAGTGAGGAGGAGGAGGAGGAGGAAGTGAGGAAGACTAGAATCAAACAGGAAGTTAAAAAAGCAAGAGAGTCAGACAGGGCAGTGGCAGTAAAGTAAAAAGGGCGTGGCTAGGTAGCCAGCAGGCATACAAGAGGAGGAGGAAGTGAGGAGGAGGAGGAGGAAGTGAGGAAGACTAGAATCAAACAGGAAGTTAAAAAAGCAAGAGAGTTAGACAGGGCAGTGGCAGTAAAGTAAAAAGGGCGTGGCTAGGTAGCCAGCAGGCATACAAAGAGGAGGAGGAAGTGAGGAGGAGGAGGAGGAGGAAGTGAGGAAGACTAGAATCAAACAGGAAGTTAAAAAAGCAAGAGAGTCAGATAGGGCAGTAAAGTAAAAAAGGCGTGGCTAGGTAGCCAGCAGGCATACAAAGAGGAGGAGGAAGTGAGGAGGAGGAGGAGGAGGAGGAGGAAGTGAGGAAGACTAGAATCAAACAGGAAGTTAAAAAAGCAAGAGAGTCAGACAGGGCAGTGGCAGTAAAGTAAAAAAGGGCGTGGCTAGGTAGCAGCAGGCATACAAAGAGGAGGAGGAAGTGAGGAGGAGGAGGAGGAGGAGGAGGGGTGAGGAAGACTAGAATGAAACAGCAAGACAGAGTCAGACAGGGCAGTGGCAGTAAAGTAAAAAGGGCGTGGCTAGGTAGCCAGCAGCCATACAGACAGCAGATCACTGCAGAGCAGCGCACCTGCCACACAAGCAGACACATGCACGCAAATCTGCGCATGTGCAGGTGCATGAACACACACGCACGCGCACACGCCCCCCCCCCCCCCACACACAGACACAGACACACACGAAACTGGTTCCTCTAATCAAATAGCAAGAGGGGGAGCCAAAACTATGAGGGAGGCAGAGAGACAGAAAAAAAGAGAAGATGAGCAAGGAAAGCCAGAGGAGAGGGAAAGAGGAAAGAGAGAGGACGGTACGGGGGGGGGGGGAGGGGGAGGGAGGATGTTAGAGAGTAAAGAGGTGTGTATTAAATGTCCTCTGACTGAGTCTCTTGTGTACCATCCTCTTATTTCTTGGCTGGGCGTCAGAGGCAGAGGCGCTCAGACAAGGACAACCAGGACGGAGGCAGCGGAGTTTTCTCTCTGTTTCCCCGAGTTTCCTTCATGTACTGTGGACCACTAACCAGGACCACTAACCAGCACCACTAACCAGCACCACTAACCAGGCCCACTAACCAGCACCACTAACCAGCACCACTAACCAGGACCACTAACCAGCACCACTAACCAGCACCACTAACCAGCACTACTAACCCGGTCCACTAACCAGCACCACTAACCAGGACCACTAGCCAGCACCACTAACCAGGACCACTAAGCAGGACCACTAACCAGGACCACTAACCAGCACCACTAACCAGGACCACTAACCAGCACCAATCACCAGGCCCACTAACAAGGACCACTAACCAGCACCACTAACCAGCACTACTATCCAGGACCACTAACCAGCACCACTATCCAGGCCCACTAACCAGGACCGCTAACCAGGCCCACTAACCAGGACCACTATCCAGGACCACTAACCAGCACCACTAACCAGCACCACTATCCAGGACCACTAACCAGGACCACTAACCAGGAACACTAACCAGCACTACTAACCAGCACCACTCACCAGGCCCACTAACAAGGACCACTAACCAGCACCACTAACCAGCACCACTAACCAGGACCACTAACCAGGCCCACTAACCAGGCTACTGGTCGCCCCATAAAGACCCAGACACATTTTTCCACGCTCGAGTCAAATCCCACAAAGAAGAACGGTGATGTTAAAGATCCAGTCCAGTGAAAGTCGTGTTTTACCTCTGCACGTTTTTAACAGCAGGTTTGACAGTGTAAAGTTGCCCAACACGTTTGACCCGCGGATGTGAAAATATGAGTAAAGCCCCTCGAGATACTCGCCTCCTGGTTGCCATTTAAACCATTTCAGAAAACGAACCTCCTTCTGGTGATACATTACATTATATGAAACTCTGAATTGATTGGCCAATCAGTGAACTGTTGTCATTAGTGTCCGTTGGTCTGTTTGTGAATAGCTGCCTAGCAACATCATCCAAGTTAGTAGAGAACCGTGTGACGTCAGGGCAGCGCTCCTCAACCTCCAGAGAACTGGCTGAGCTCAGAGATGCGGAGCTAAACAGCTATAAAGCCGAAGCTTGTTTACCTATGAGGAGGGTGGTCAGGAATCAGAACCAGAATCGGACACACTTCATTTGTCGTTTCATTCCATGCACTTGTGCACATGAAATGAAACGACACATCGTTTCCCCCAGCCCACTGCAGCGCAACACAAAGACAAACACACACATCCAGAAACTACAAGAACACATATATCCAAGCAGTTAGCTTAGCCTGCCCCGCTTCCGCGTCCTGTCAGACCACCCTCGGGTTTTCCTCTTCGGGCGCAGCTCCAAGCAGGGTCGTGGTCCTTGGGCCCACAGTACGCAGCAGCCGATCCAACGCCAGCTCTCCCAGCCAGACACCTTAGACACACCTCCCCACACTCCACACGACGACACTAAAAACCACAGCCAAGGCTAGGCGAGGCCGCCGCCAGACCACCCTCGGTGTTATCAGAACTGCCGGTCTGCTAGCAGTTAGCTTAGCCTGCCCCGCTTCCGCGTCCTGTCAGACCGCCCTCAGTGTTTCCTCTTCGGGCACAGCTCCAGGCAGGGTTGTGGTCCCTGGGCCCACAGGATGCAGCAGAACAAGCTCTCCCAGCCGATCCAACACTGCCGGTCTGCTAGCAGTTAGCTTAGCCTACCCCGCTTCCACGTCCTGTCAGACCGCCCTCAGTGTTTCCTCTTCGGGCGCAGCTCCAGGCAGGGCCGTGGTCCTTGGGCCCACAGGACGCAGCAGCCGATCCAACGCCAGCTCTCCCAGCCAGACACCTTAGACACACCTCGCCACACTCCACACGACGACACTAAAAACCACAGCCAACGGTACGCGAGGCCGCTGCCAGACCACCCTCGGTGTTATCAGAACTGCCGGTCTGCTAGCAGTTAGCTTAGCCTGCCCCGCTTCCGCGTCCTGTCAGACCGCCCTCAGTGTTTCCTCTTCGGGCACAGCTCCAGGCAGGGTTGTGGTCCCTGGGCCCACAGGATGCAGCAGAACAAGCTCTCCCAGCCGATCCAACACTGCCGGTCTGCTAGCAGTTAGCTTAGCCTACCCCGCTTCCACGTCCTGTCAGACCGCCCTCAGTGTTTCCTCTTCGGGCGCAGCTCCAGGCAGGGCCGTGGTCCTTGGGCCCACAGGACGCAGCAGCCGATCCAACGCCAGCTCTCCCAGCCAGACACCTTAGACACACCTCGCCACACTCCACACGACGACACTAAAAACCACAGCCAACGGTACGCGAGGCCGCTGCCAGACCACCCTCGGTGTTATCAGAACTGCCGGTCTGCTAGCAGTTAGCTTAGCCTGCCCCGCTTCCGCGTCCTGTCAGACCGCCCTCAGTGTTTCCTCTTCGGGCACAGCTCCAGGCAGGGCCGTGGTCCCTGGGCCCACAGGACGCAGCAGACCAAGCTCTCCCAGCCAATCCAACGCCAGCTGTCCCGGCCATGAAACGAAGACAAACTTATACACAGACCTGGACACTGCATGGACGGTACTGGGTGAGTTGGACCTAACAGCACCACTACCGTGGGCTGGGCGTACTGCTGGTTTTCCACCCAAAGTTCCTGTTTGGCGTCGACCTTTGAAAGAACCTTTCTGTTGTTAACAGCAAAGCGCACTACACCGATCAGTTCAGGCCACTAGGCTGTTTGAGCTGATGTTTAGCGGGCGGTACAAGATGTTCTGCACTAAACCCAGTGACAAGGGCAACTGCGACTGCTCATCACGCGCCATTAGCTACCAAACACACTGGTATTTATGAAGATGAAAAATGACACTCTGAACATTAATAGCTCAGATTAAAATTTATACGGCTGAATTAAAATCATTGGATCTTTAGGATGGGCGGTGAATTATGGTTCACAGCGAGGGCGTCCGGGTTGTGTCACAGTCAATTCTGTTGCCTACCAACACGGGGATCGCTAGTTCGAATCCCTGTGTTACCCCCGGCTTGGTTGGGCGTCCCTACAGGCACAGTTGGCCGTGTCTGCGGGTGGGAAGCCGGATGTGGGTATGTGTCCTGGTCGCTGAACTAGCGCCTCCTCTGGTCGGTCGGGGAGCCTGTTCGGGGGGGGGGAGGGGAACTGGGGGGAATAGCGTGATCCCCCCACGCGCTACGTCCCCCTGGTGAAACTCCTCACTGTCAGGGGAAAAGAAGCGGCTGGTGACTCCACATGTATGGGAGGAGGCACGTGGTAGTCTGCAGCCCTCCCCGGACCGGCAAAGGGGTGGAGCAGCGACCGGGGTGGCTTGGAAGAGTGGGGTAATGGCCAAATTCAATTAGGGAGAAAAGAGGGGGGGGGAATTAACAGCCATCGTGTGGCAATACTGAAGATGTCTCAGCTGATCTGAGTTTTGGATCTGCCATCAGTCTGTGAGATGAGGCGAATCCGCTGTGGTAGGTGACTCCAGAGATTTGACACCGAACGAGATGAGACACTGGGGGACATCCATCCTCTCCGCTCTTTAGGCGGTATGAAGCAACGCACACTAGTCGAAATGGGCTACGCATACACACACAAACACGCACAAACACGCACACACAAGCGGCATATTCAGCATCAGATGGCCCATCTATCAAAGGGCCATTACAACGAGGAAAGATGGACGTCTGGTTTGTGTGTGCTCGCACACACCCCAGTACATACGGGCCTTTCTGACCGTTAGCAATGTACCTGCACTTCCCGCTGGCCGGATATCCTCTGGACTGCAGCAGGCTCCGCTGAGCCTCATTCCATGGGGACCGCCGAGCCTCCTTATGGAAGGGAGGTGTTCCATGGTGGAGGTACGGCAACACTTCAGTGCCATGGAGTCGCTACTCCTCACACGCGACCTACACCCCACTGCTGACCTCCACTCAGCTAGCAGCTACGTTATGTTTTCTCCTTAGAGTCAACGTGAACGTGTTGTTTATTAATAAGGACACGTTTTGTTTTTAAAAGTATCCAGTACGTAACTATCGGGAATCCGCAACGTTCATTTGTCGTGTCATTTCATGCACTTGCGCACAGGAAATGAAACAAAGTATCATTTCCCCCAGCCGGCAGCGGTGCAACACAAAGACAAACACACTACCAAACTACAAAAAAGCTACAAAAACCGCATAGTGTATCCATCATTATAAAAATCACTGTCCGAGAGAGCGAACACCTGGGTGACTGTGGGAACTGCGTTGGCTAGCAGTTAGCTTAGCCTGCCCCACGTCAAGGTCCAGTCAGACCGCCCTCGGTGTTTCCTCCTCAGGCCAAGCTCCAGGCAGGGCCGTGGTCCCTGGGCCCACCGGGGGGAGGCAGACCAGGTTCCCCGGCCCTGCCAACGCCAGCTCTCCCAGCCAGACACCTTCGACACGCCTCCCCGCACTCCCCACAACGGCACTAAAACACAGCCAAGGCTAGGCGAGATTATTACCTAAGATTACATTTCTGTTAATTGATCCCCTTGGGGAAATTCAGTTACTGCAAATTAACCCATCCTGGCTGTGGTCTGGAACCAACTCCAGTTCTTTTCCCATTGCCTTGCTCAGGGGCACGGACAGGGGTATTAACCCTAGCATGCATGTTTCTTTTGATGGAGGGGAGCACAGAATATCTTACAGCATGAACGGAAAAGCAGACATGTAGATTGGTGGAGCAAAAGCTGTATACACTGAGAATCAACCGTTTTAAACCCCTGTCACCTTGAACCAGAGAACCTTGACCTGTCTTATAGGGGTGTAAGAACATATCGATACACTCACGTATCGCGATATTATTTGCTGTGATACTGTATCGATTCCCGAAACCACTATATCGATTTTTAATGGTTTACATGTAAAGGCTCGTGACAAACATGTTGTGTTGTGTGTAACCCCACGGCCGCTAGATGGCAGTGTTGTAATCTACAGCCATCTGACTCTTCCACTCCAACCCAACAACGTAAACTGAGACGGGAAGCAGCATAAGCACAAAGAACGCAGGCCTATGACATCACAATATATCACCTTTCTTACAGTATCACAATATATCGCGATATATCGACTCGTAACCCCCTGTATCGTGATACGTATCCTATCGCGAGATTCTCGCCAGTACACGGCCCTACTGTCTGTACAGCTTCTCCCTTCTATATGATGTGGAAGAAACACATCTGTGTTGAACGCAGCATCACCACGCTGTGAGAGGAGGTGGATCAGACCGTGTGGCAGGTCGGACATCTGGCTCCATCCCACCCTTGTAGACAGACAGTGCAGTGGCGTGGCGACCGAAGCCAGCGGCCAGTTTCGTGTGCGGATGTGGGCGTGACCATCGGCTGGAGTTTCAGTGGCCATGTGTACTCAGTCCTCTGAGTGGTGCAAAGGCTCGAGGCTCTGGTTGGTGGTCGCGCCCATGCTTGTGGGGGTGGGGGTGCCTGCAGTCAGTTTGGACTGGGGAGGTCTCGTGGATGGGTGGTGGGACGTGTCTGTCAATAGATGTCTCCATATGAACTGATTCAACCTTCTTTAAACACCCACTGATCTTTATTGGTCATAATGTTTACTAGTCATACTATGATATTTACTAGTCATAATGTTTACTAGTCATACTATGATATTTACTAGTCATAATGTTTAGTAGTCATACTATGATATTTACTAGTCATAATGTTTACTAGTCATACTATGATATTTAGTAGTCATAATGTTTACTAGTCCTACTATGATATTTACTAGTCATAATGTTTACTAGTCATACTATGATATTTACTAGTCATAATGTTTACTAGTCCTACTATGATATTTACTAGTCATAATGTTTACTAGTCCTACTATGATCCTTACTGGTCATAATGTTTACTAATCATATTATGATATTTACTAGTCATATTGTTTACTAGTCATACTATGATATTTAGTAGTCATAATGTTTACTAGTCCTACTATGATATTTACTAGTCATAATTTTTACTAGTCATACTATGATATTTACTAGTCATAATGTTT
>NC_079223.1:47026018-47028518 GCF_029633865.1 Lampris incognitus | reverse complement strand
GTAGGACAGTGTATTGTGTGTATGTGTGCATCATGTAGGGCAGTATATTGTGTGCATGTGTGCATCATGTAGGACAGTATATTGTGTGTATGTGTGCATCATGTAGGACAGTATATTGTGTGCATGTGTGCATCATGTAGGACAGTATATTGTGTGTATGTGTGCATCATGTAGGACAGTATAATGTGTGTATGTGTGCATCATGTAGGACAGTATATTGTGTGTATGTGTGCATCATGTAGGACAGTATATTGTGTGCATGTGTGCATCATGTAGGACAGTATATTGTGTGCATGTGTGCATCATGTAGGACAGTATATTGTGTGCATGTGTGCATCATGTAGGACAGTATATTGTGTGCATGTGTGCATCATGTAGGACAGTATATTGTGTGTATGTGTGCATCATGTAGGACAGTGTATTGTGTGCATGTGTGCATCATGTAGGACAGTATATTGTGCGCATGTGTGCATGATCTTGTAGGACAGTATATTGTGTGTATGTGTGCATGATCTTGTAGGACAGTATATTGTGTGGTATGTGTGCATCATGTAGGACAGTATATTGTGCGCATGTGTGCATCATGTAGGACGGTATATTGTGTGTATGTGTGCATCATGTAGGACAGTATATTGTGTGCATGTGTGCATCATGTAGGACAGTATATTGTGTGTATGTGTGCATGATGTAGGACAGTATATTGTGTGCATGTGTGCATCATGTAGGACAGTATATTGTGTGTATGTGTGCATCATGTAGGACAGTATATTGTGTGCATGTGTGCATCATGTAGGACAGTGTATTGTGTGCATGTGTGCATCATGTAGGACAGTATATTGTGTGTATGTGTGCATCATGTAGGACAGTGTATTGTGTGTATGTGTGCATCATGTAGGACAGTATATTGTGTGTATGTGTGCATCATGTAGGACAGTGTATTGTGTGCATGTGTGCATCATGTAGGACAGTATATTGTGCGTATGTGTGCATCATGTAGGACAGTATATTGTGTGTATGTGTGCATCATGTAGGACAGTATATTGTGTGCATGTGTGCATCATGTAGGACAGTGTATTGTGTGTATGTGTGCATCATGTAGGACAGTATATTGTGTGTATATGTGCATCATGTAGGACAGAATATTGTGTGTATGTGTGCATCATGTAGGACAGTGTATTGTGTGCATGTGTGCATCATGTAGGACAGTATATTGTGCGTATGTGTGCATCATGTAGGACAGTATATTGTGTGTATGTGTGCATCATGTAGGACAGTATATTGTGTGTATGTGTGCATCATGTAGGACAGTGTATTGTGTGCATGTGTGCATCATGTAGGACAGTATATTGTGCGTATGTGTGCATCATGTAGGACAGTATATTGTGTGTATGTGTGCATCATGTAGGACAGTATATTGTGTGTATGTGTGCATGATGTAGGACAGTATATTGTGTGTATGTGTGCATCATGTAGGACAGTATATTGTGTGTATGTGTGCATGATGTAGGACAGTATATTGTGTGTATGTGTGCATCATGTAGGACAGTATATTGTGTGTATGTGTGCATCATGTAGGACAGTGTATTGTGTGTATGTGTGCATCATGTAGGACAGTGTATTGTGTGTATGTGTGCATGATGTAGGACAGTATATTGTGTGTATGGTGTGCATCATGTAGGACAGTATATTGTGCGCAATGTGTGCATCATGTAGGACGGTATATTGTGTGTATGTGTGCATCATGTAGGACAGTATATTGTGTGTATGATGTAGGACAGTATATTGTGTGCATCATGTAGGACAGTATATTGTGTGTATGTGTTCATCATGTAGGACAGTATATTGTGCGCATGTGTGCATCATGTAGGACGGTATATTGTGTGTATGTGTGCATCATGTAGGACAGTATATTGTGTGTATGTGTGCATGATGTAGGACAGTATATTGTGTGCATGTGTGCATCATGTAGGACAGTATATTGTGTGTATGTGTGCATCATGTGGGACAGTATATTGTGTGTATGTGTGCATCATGTGGGACAGTATATTGTGTGTATGTGTGCATCATGTAGGACAGTAGATTGTGTGTATGTGTGCATCATGTAGGACAGTGTATTGTGTGTATGTGTGCATCATGTGGGACAGTATATTGTGTGTATGTGTGCATCATGTAGGACAGTATATTGTGTGTATGTGTGCATCATGTAGGACAGTATATTGTGTGCATGTGTGCATCATGTAGGACAGTATATTGTGTGCATGTGTGCATCATGTAGGACAGTATATTGTGTGTATGTGTGCATCATGTAGGACAGTATATTGTGTGTATGTGAGCATCATGTAGGACAGTATATTGTGTGTATGTGTGCATCATGTGGACAGTATATTGTGTGTATGTGTGCATCATGTAGGACAGTATATTGTGTGTATGTGTGCATCATGTAGGACAGTATATTGTGTGTATGTGTGCATCATGTAGGACAGTATATTGTGTGTATGTG
>NC_079223.1:47011806-47025818 GCF_029633865.1 Lampris incognitus | reverse complement strand
TCTATCTATCTGTCTGTCTGTCTATCTATCTATCTATCTATCTATCTATCTATCTATCTATCTATCTATCTATCTATCTATCTATCTATCTATCTATCTATCTATCTATCTATCTATCTATCTATTTTGGGGGATTTCCCCCCTTTTTCTCCCTAATAGTACCTGTCCAATCACCCCACTCTCCCGAGCCGTCCTGGTCGCTGCTCCGCCCCCTCTGCCGATCCGGGGAGGGCTGCAGACTACCACAAGTCCCCTCCGATACACGTGGAGTCACCAGCCGCTTCTTTTCCCCTGACGGCGAAGAGTTTCGCCAGAGGGACGTAGCGCGTGGGAGGATCACGCTATTCCCCCCCAGGTCCCCCTCCCCCCTGAACAGGCGCCCCGGCCGGCCGGAGGAGACGCTAATGGAGCGCCTCCTCCTTCTAGCTAAAGGGAGAAGGTGTCTGTCGGCAGGAGCTCCCAGTGTCCCTGGGGAACAAGTGGATTTTGACAAGCCGCAGCTATACCGTCTCGTTGTTTTCCTCGCGAGGCATATCGAGCTGCAGCCCCCAGCCTCGCGGGGGGGGGGGGACGTCCGCGCTGTGTCTCCACGTTATCTCGCCTGCCGCTGACGTCAGACGAGATGACGAGCTGCGTGTTTGTGTTCTGGAAGGCGTGCGTGTGTGTATACGCGTGCGCAGACACACGCACACGCACACGCACGCACACACACACACGCACGCACACACACACACACACACACACACACACACAGATACAGGAAGGAGTCTTGAGCTCTGGTACCGGCGGGAGGAGTTCGAGTAAACGATATCAGATATTTCTGTGGGCGGCACGATGGCGCAGTGGTTAGCGCGGCCATCTCCCAGCAAGAAGGTCCTGGGTTCGAGCCCCGGGGTAGTGCAACCTTGGGGGTCGTCCCGGGTCGTCCTCTGTGTCGAGTTTGCATGTTCTCCCCGTGTCTGCGTGGGTTTCCTCCGGGTGCTCCGTTTTCCTCCCACAGCCCAAAGACCTGTAGGCCAGGTGGATCGGCCGTACTAAACTGTCCCTAGGAATGAATGAATGTCTGTGAGATGGTCTGGCAGCCTGTCCAGGGTGTCTCCCCGCCTGCCGCCCCATGACTGCTGGGAGAGGCTCCAGCATCCTGAGAGCAGGAGAAGCGGTTCGGATGATGGCTGGATGGATGGATAGATGGGTGGATGGATGGATGGCTGGATGGCTGGCTGGCTGGATGGCTGGATGGATGGATGGATGGATGGATGGCGGGCTGGCTGGCTGGCTGGATGGATGGATGGATGGATGGATGGCTGGCTGGATGGATGGATGGATGGATGGATAGATGGCGGGCTGGCTGGATGGATGGATGGATGGATGGCTGGCTGGATGGATGGATAGATGGCAGGCTGGATGGATGGATGGATGGATGGATGGATGGATGGATGGCTGGCTGGCTGGCTGGATGGATGGCAGGATGGATCGATGGATGGATGGCTGGATGGATGGATGGCTGGCTGGCTGGATGGATGATGGATGGATGGATGGATGGATGGATGGCTGGATGGCTGGCTGGCTGGCTGGCTGGCAGGATGGATGGATGGCTGGCTGGATGGATGGATGATGGCTGGCCGGATGGATGGATGTATTTCAGTGTAGAACATGAAGGTTTCCTCTGAGCGGCGTGAAGGAAAAGTGCACCACGTTTGGCTCTTCAGTCACATGTGTTTTGTTGTTGTGTTTGTGTTACCAGGGGCGGCACCGGGAGCAGGTTTATCTTCATTACTAGACGGTCCTTTTAATGCTCTGAACTGAGCCCCAAAACCAGCTCACTCGCCAAAAAGCTGCCAGTTCAGCGGAGATCAGCCGCCCCTGGAGGAGGGGAGGGTGGACATACCGGAAAATAGATTAACTTAGATAAACGATTTATGCGTATCATGTGGGAAGATGGCGGCGTGAACTTGAAGTTCATGGCGGCCTCAGCCAGTCCCGTCCCTGCAGGGTCTCTGTCCACGTCTGCGTCTAAGTTTGTTGTGTCTTCGTGTGATGGCTGGGAGAGCCGGTGCTGGATCAGCTGGGAGAGCCGGTGCTGGATCAGCTGGGAGAGCCGGTGCTGGATCAGCTGGGGGGGGGCGTGGTCCGCGGCGTCCTGTGGGCCCAGGGACCACGGCCTTGCCTGGAGCAGCGCCCGAAGAGGAAACACCGAGGGCGGTCTGACAGGACGCGGGAGCGGGGCAGGCTAAGCTAACTGCTAGCCCATGATGCGGACGACAGGCATCCTGGCTGGTGTTCCTTCTCTGGAAGTTGTGGACTGTGTTGTTAACTGTGTTGTTAACTGTGTGTTGTTGTTTTTTTCTTTCTTGCTTTGTTGTCTGTGTTTCTGTATGTTTTGGGTGGTGTCCTTTTTGGGAAATTTCAGATGTGTGTTTTTGTCTTTTGTGTCCCCCTGCTGTGGGCTGCGGGAAACGGAATTTCGATCAATTGATCCTGATTCCTGATTTTAAGTGGCTGTGCTCAAAGCCCACAGTTTTAAAGGTGATTATGAGAAATTCGGGAACGGGAACTGTTGGACTTGCTGAGGGCCCAGTGCACCACCCTGGGACGGTGACAGCCACATGCACGCTAGCCCACGGCCACGGGGGATTTGATAAGGTATATGTGACCTTCGTTCAGTCATGTAGTTCACCAGCTACAGCAGCAGAACCACATGTCAGCCGATGGTCTCTGAGACCTACACCCAGACCCAGACCCTGTACCCAGACCCAGACCCTGCACCCAGACCCTACACCCTGCACCCTGCACCCAGACCCTACACCCTACACCTACAGCCTACATCCAGACCCAGACCCTATACTCAGACCCTACACCCTGCACCCAGACCCAGACCCTACACCCTGCACCCAGACCCTACACCTTACACCTACACCCTACAGCCAGACCCAGACCCTATACCCAGACCCTACACCCTGCACCCAGACCCTATACCCAGACCCTACACCCTGCAACCAGACCCTACACCCTACACCCTGCACCCTACACTCAGACCCTACACCCTGCACCCTACAGCCAGACCCTACACTACCTCCCAACCATTAAGTATTTATTAAAAAATATTGTGTGTGTGTGTGTGCGTGCGTGCGTGTCTGTGTGTGAGTGTGTGTGTGTGTGTGTGTGTGTCTGCGTGCGCGCATGCACATTCTTCAAGTTTACCTCGAAAGGGGTTACCATGACTACCGACTCGCGCATGTCTGGTTCCCAGAACAGAGCGAGAGAGGTCTGCATCCTCTTTTTATGTTGTGATGCGGGCTGTGAGGGTGTTGTCAAGGCCAGGTAGAGTCGGATTCTGCAGTATTCTGACAGTTTCCAGGACACCGCGTGCGTCCTGTTGACTACAGCGCAACTAAAATACAGTGTCCTGTCACATACTGGCTCGGCTTATCAGCAACCTGGCTCCGGGTAGAAATGGAAGATAGTTTGGAAGAAAGCCCTTGCTGGGGTGAAGGCTTTTGAGTCGGGGGTACTTCCTGGGTGTTCTCGGGGATGTGTGTGGCCCACTCACCGCGTTTACGTGCACACTTAAGTGGAGCTACGCTTACAGCGCCACTAGGACATGTAGCTGGACCACTGCCGTTGTTATACAAGAACCGGGGGGGGGGGGGATCGATTTATTGAAGGACGTATGTACGACCCCCAGGACGGTAGGTGGCGATATGCCCCCTTTCAGCTGGTTGCTAGTGGAGCTATGGAGCATGCGCAGAACGCCTAGGCCAGTTCGGGGCCGGTTGAAGCGTATCATGCCAGAGTGAATCCGTCCCCGACCGCGTCGTCTAGGTGCGTTAGTCCCACTTGGAGGAACTGGAGTTTCAGTCGGACTAACACGTTTACACTTTGCAAGTCCAGGTTTAGTTTAGTTTCGAGTCCACTTCTTCTAACATCCTGTAAACGTAGTCGCCGTTTAACCTCAAGTCATAAACTCAAGTTGCTGTAATCAGGCTGGTCATTTACACACAGCTCACCATCCTCTCCTTTCCTTGTATACACCCTCATAGTGGGGATGAAACTGTGTGTGTGTGTGTGTGTGTGTGTGTGTGTGTGTGTGTGTCTGTGTGTGTGTGTCTGTGTGTGCGCACATGTGCACTGCTGATGGTAGCAGTCATTGGTAGTCACCTCCATCCTTGCCCCTACTTTGCTCACTAATTAGCTTGTTTCATTAACGTGTCTGTAGGGGAAGCCAAGGCCATACTGGTGTGGGTGGGTGTGTGTGTGCGCGCGTGTGTGTGTGTGTGTGTGTGTGTGTGTGTGTGTGTGTGTGTCCTCGTCTCCTCTCAGCCCCTAGAGCTTTGTTTGTTTTCATTTACTTAATAATGGAACTAGCTCTGCCTAATGCAATTAAGACATTAAATACTGTTTAAACATACACGTGCGCGCGCGCGCACGCATGCGCACACACACTCAGCTCGGTCTCTGCGCCTCCGTCGCCGCCTTGGTCGGTCTGTTGTCCTGCGGCGTGACAGTGTGTGACTGTGCAGACAGCCGTGGCCTCGGACGCGGAGGATGTCACCTCACCTACCTGCCACGGCTCCTGCATGTCCCAGTCCGGCTCTTATCTGACATACACAGTCCAGGCTGACAGCACGTCCGTCCTGCCGCCGTCCTGCCTCCTCCTCCTCCCTCCGCCTCCACCCCTCATTACTGTCCCACACGCCGCTGCTTTGTGTTCATTTGTGTGTTTGTTTCATTCACAAGGAGCAAGGAGGAGATAACGGACGGAAAACAGGAGTCAGGTGGCGTCCGGGTAACGTAGAGGATGTGGGTATGTCTCCGGGTCGCTGCACTAGCGCCTCCTCTGGTCGGTCGGGGGCGCTTGTTCAGGGGGAGGGGGCTGGGGGGGAATAGCGTGAGCCTCCCACGTGCTGCATCCCCCTGGTGAAACCCCTCACTGTCAGGTGAAAAGAAGCGGCTGGTGACTCCACATGTATGGGAGGAGGCATGTGGTAGTCTGCAGCCCTCCCCGGATCGGTAGAGGGGGTGGAGCAGAGACCGGGACGGTTCGGGAGAGTAGGGTGGGTGGCGGGATGCAATAGGGGAGAAAAAGGGGGAACAGAATAAAAAAAAAGAAAGAAAACAGGAGTCAGCGACCGACATCCTCAGCAGCGGGGATGACGTCATTAGTGCTCAGCGAGCTCGTGGTGTTTCCAACAACACAGCTTGTGTGGGGCTTTGCTCTTGGCAAGAAAACAACACAAAGTTCCTGACAACGTTGATATGAACACTGCCACACACGCTCTCCATACAGCAGGTACACACACTTACACATGGGCTACCACACACATGATTACACGCATGCACGAAAGCACACACACACACACACACACACACACTTGCTTGCTAGTAGTCCATCGAGTCCGGTGATGACATCCCTCCTCGTTAACGGAGTGTTATTTGGTGACTCTAGAGTCTAATTCTTGATCCACAAGTGTTATTGCACGTTGGGCATATGAAGTGTGAGTCAGTGGGGACAGGCATGGTTGTGTGTCTCCTTCGTCATTCCTGTTGTTTTTCCACATTCCTCTCCATTTCCAGCTGTTCTGTACCTCTGTGGCAGACCTCCCGCCAGTTGGGACGGTCGATGGCAGCTTGCTCCAGTCTCAAGGGGTCGATACAACACTTCGTCACCGGTGTTTTTAGCCGGTCTTTGTATCACCTGCAGACCGGCGGCCCAGATGGAGCTGTCCGTACAGGACTTGACGTGGCAGGTGTTCTAGAGGGATCCTGATGACACGCCCAATCCAGCACAGTTGGTGTTCAGTGAACGTGGCTTCTATGCTCTTGCAGTTTGTCCTAGCAAGAATCTCGGCATGGGGGAAACGGTCACACCACGTGATCCCCATGATTCGCTGCAGACACCTTATGTGGAACCGCTCCAGCAACCTTAGGTGGCGGCGGCTGTATGTATGACCCAGGCTTCACAGCTGTATGGGGGAGTTGTGATGCAGACGGCTTTGTAAATGGCAATTTTGGTGTGCAGGTGGAGGTGTTTGTTTTGGAAGACCTTATGTTGGAGTTTGCCGAAGGCCACAAAGGCTTGTTTTACCCTATTGTGAATTTCGTGATCAGTGTTGAAACCCTCAGAGACGATGCTGCCCAGGTATTTGAAAGATGGAGCAACTGAGAGTGGTTGGTGTTCTATAGTGAGGGCAGGCATAGTGGGTGGGGGGGCTGGACCTCCATTGGCATAACACCTCAGTCTTGGTGGTGTTGACTGATAAACCCAGCCTGCTGTAGGCATTCATAACTGCAGCAAGGATGGTTTGCAGGTCTTCTGGTGTGTGAGCTACAAGAGCACAGTCATCAGCATACTGCAGCTCAAGACCTGCAGCTCAGACCTGTACTGCAAACAACTTGGTAGTTGTCTGGACCTTTCAGCTGTTGAAGAGGTTTCCATCTAGTCTAAAGTCTATTGTGATCTATTGCCTTCCAGATCTTTATGAAAAAAAATTTGTGACACATAGGAGGTAAATGTTGAAGAGTATTGGTGCCAGTGCACACCCTTGCCTCACTCCAGTACACACATTATAGGGCACCCATTCCTGTCCTCCTATGGCCACCATTGCCACCACCCCATCACGGAACTGTGACAGAATGTTCACAAGTTTGCTTGGACAGACAAACTATCTCAGGATTTTTCAAAGTAGCTCTCGGTTCACAATGTCAAAAGCTTTGGAGAGGTCGACAAAAGTCATGAAAAGTTCATGATGTTGTTTTTCTTGTAGCTGTCTTACTGTGGAAAATCACATCCACAGCACTCCTGTTCTTCCTGAATCCACACCGTGACTCTGGCAGCAGGTGTTCTGTCAAGTGCTTCACCATCCTGCATAGCATGACCTTTGCTAGGACCTTGCCTGCAACAGCTAGTAGGGATATGCTATGACGGTTATTGCAGATGGACTTGTCACCCCTGTTTTTGTACAGGGTGACAATTTCAGCATCCCTCCATTGTTGAGGGACACTCTCCTGGTCCCAGATCTGTAGGATGTACTGATATATCATTCTGGTGCACAAGTATCCTCCTTGCTTTAGGAGTTCTGCTTAGATACCATCACTGCCAGGGGACTCTTGAGGGAGTTGATGGCTGCAAGTAGTACTTCTTGAAAAGTTGGTGAGTGGTCAAGGTCTGGGATGGGCGGACGAATTGTTAGCTCTTCCAGGATGGATCGGTCAGTTGGTGGGTGCTGGTTAAGTAGGGCTTCAAAATGTTCAGCCCACCTTGCCAGGATCCGCTTCTGGTCTTTCGGGGTTGTCAGTCCATCCGTTGATTTTAAGGGTGTGATAGAACAGTTCCTGGAGCCGTATATAGTCTTTATAGAGTTGCAGAAGTTGTGCACGCATGTGCATGAAAAAAGCACACAGTTAATATTAATGTTGATATTAACACTGCCACACCTGCCTGTTGGCAAAGCCACACAAACTCCCCATACAGCATATACACACACTTACACATGGGCTACCACACACATGAATGCACGCATGCACGAAAGCACCCACACATGCACGTACACACATCCACACACACACACGCACACATACACAGTACAACTTTCCATGAAAACTCCTCTTGCAGCTACAGTGCCTTGAAGTTTGGTTTCTTTGCAGTCCACCTGGTTGCTTTACAAAGAGAATTTGTTATCGACCACTCACTTATGAATAATATATAGCGGGTCCAAGTCCTGGGCTTGGGCTGAGATGAGCTGTGTATGAGAGGTTGAAATCCGATGAATCTCTGATTCTGTATTTCCAGCTGCTGTTGTGTGCAAGGCCTTTATTTGTAGATGCACTTTTTAATGGTCTGCCCTGTGCGCCTGGATGGGCTCCCTGTTTATTTATGGGTAGACATGAGACAGTGAAGAGCACAATTATGCTAGACTCTATTCTGACAGCTTTTCAGAAAAGCTGCTCCTGGGCATCTGGGTAGTGTAGCGGTCTATTCTGTTGCCTACCAACACGGGGATCGCCGGTTTGAATCCCCGTGTTACCTCCGGCTTGGTCCCTACAGACATAATTGGCCGTGTCTGCGGGTGGGAAGCCGGATGTGGGTATGTGTCCTGGTCGCTGCACTAGCGCCTCCTCTGGTCGGTCGGGGGCGCCTGTTCGGGGGGGACTGGGGGGAATGGCGTGATCCTCCCACGTGCAACGCCCCCCTGGCGAAGCGCCTCACTGTCAGGTGAAAGGAAACGGCTGGCAACTCCACATGTATGGGAGGAGGCATGGGGTAGTCTGCAGCCCTCCCCGGATCAGCAGAGGTGGTGGAGCAGCGATGGCTCAGAAGAGTGGCGTAATTGGCCAGATACAATTGGGGTGGGGGTGGGGGTGTGGGGGGGGAGCTGCTCCTAAGAAGAATTTGTAAGTTACATCATGTCATATCCAGTGACGTCTGCTGAAATATGAGGTCCTGATTAAAATCCATTCGGTGTGCTTTTAGTGAGGGTTGTACTTTTTACTACCCCCTCCCTGCCCGAGGCGCCGCCGTCATGCAACTTCGGGGCTTGGTGGGCTTAATAATCCCCCCACAGTGCGCCACCTATTGTCCCTGACAGACGTCATTATGCAGCAGTCCATCACACTTCCTCTGCTTCTGACTAAACTGACATAGAATGTCCGCTTTAGTCACCATGAATAAAACATGGCCCGGCTGCGGTCACACGTCGTAAGGAGCTAGCAAGGAGCAGTGTGTGCGTGTGCGTGTGCGTGTGCGCGTGTGTGCGTGTGGTGGTAACAGACGATTCATCAGTGTGGGGTGACGGCGCTGGCGGTGGGTGGGCAGTTGTTCATTACCAGAAGGACGACTCGCTTGCGCAAAGGCCCCCTGCCCGCGCGAGGAGCAGACTCTGGGCCGAGCCGAGCCGAGCCGAGCCGCATGTTGCCTCATATCAGTGAATAATAGGCAATATGAGAACACAGCGGGGGCGCGTGCGCTGAGCTCTCTGCTCCGGTCTGGGCAGAGATTGCTCTGAGGGGGAAGTCACAGAGACGAGGATCTGGCTTCGTTTGCAGACTTGTGTTCCGTTTCATTACCAGCTCTCGTCCTCTTGTGCGCCTCATGGCGCCAAGTTGCCATAATTGTTTGTCCCCGGAGCCACTGTTGCGTTATGCGATGTGAAGATGACCATATCTGAGAGACAGTGCCAGAGAAGAAGACAAGCCCCTGGCAGGTGGATGGATTCTGCTGCCTCTGAAAGCACTGTGGGGGGGTGGGGGGGGGGAGAAAATATCGATACACCCAAGTATCGCGATATTATCTGGCGCGATACTGTATCGATTCTCAAACTCGCTATTTCGGGTTTTTAATTGTTTACATGTAAAGGTTCGTGACAAACATGTTGCGTTGTGCGTAACCCCCACGACCGCTAGATGGCAGTGTTGTAATCTACAGCCATTTGACTCTTCCGCTCCAACTCGACAACGTAAACTGAGACAGGAAGTAGCGTAAGCACAAAGAACGCGGGCCTATGACATCACAACACGTCGCCTTTCTTAAAGTATCGCGATATCTCGCGATATATCGCGATATATCGAATCGTGGCACGTACCGTATCGCCAGATTCTCACCAGTGCACCAGTGCCCCGGTGTACTGTAACAGTTTCACAAGACAGTCGCTGTCCTCCCAGACGGACACGTCCTGAAGCGTCTCGGCTGGGTCGATAATAACCAGGGTTGTTCTGCCCGCAATCTGCTGTTTGTCTGCTTTCGGCACCTCCTCACTCGCACCTTCGCTTCCCAGCCAGCCAGCCAGCCAGCCAGCCAGCCAGGCAGGCAGCCAGCCAGCCAGCCAGCCAGCCAGGGGCCTATAAATAAAGACTCGGTGAAGTTGAAGATTCACGCTGGTTTCAAACAGCCCCCCCTCCCCCATAACACACACACACACACACACACACACTTTTTACATGTCTGTATTCAACACTCGTGTTACGACGTCGAATGTGCACACACAGGTGTGATGTGAGATTGACGCTAGAAAGACCGGGATTTCACTCCCACCTAAAACGACCGCGGGCGGTCAAAATGACCGCCGGTTTTTACGCTCTATATTCTGTCAGCACAAATACCCAATCGAGATATTAATGCGTTGCATATGTTAGTGTGCCCCCCCTTCCCAGCCACCCCTGTATGTCTGTGTTGTGCTTATCTGTTGCCTTGTTTCACCCCGTTTATTGTGAAGCCACTTTGAGGGTTGGAACAGCGCTATATACGTTTAAATTATTATTATTATTATTATTATTATTATTATTATTATTATTATTATTATTATTATTATTATTATTATTATTATGACTGTTAGGGGGCGGCACGGTGGCGCAGTGGTTAGCGCGGTCGCCTCACAGCAAGAAGGTCGTGGGTTCGAGCCCCGGGGTAGTCCAACCTTGGGGGTCGTCCTCTGTGTGGAGTTTGCATGTTCTCCCCGTGTCTGCGTGGGTTTCCTCCCACAGTCCAAAGACATGTAGGTCAGGTGACTCGGCCGTACTACATTGTCCCTAGGAATGGGTGGGTGGGCGTGGCCTGTCCAGGGTGTCTCCCCGCGTGCCACCCAGTGACTGCTGGGATAGGCTCCTGAGAGCAGGAGAAGCGGTTAAGACCATGGATGGATGGATGTCTCTTAGGAAACGATTAACATTGTAACAACTTTAATACTATTTTAAACAACAATGTAACCTTCAGCTGGAGACTTGGTGGAAGTTGAATAGCAAAATTGAAAAAGTGAAAATATGACCTGAAAAGCAAAACGGAAAACACATATTGCTAATCTAACAAACGTAACAAGGCCTATAAAACCTGAGACGTAAAAAAAAAGAAAAGAACTGAAAGTAAATATTGAAACAGTCCCAAACAACGACCAAAACCACTAGGACGACCGTGAGCCGTCAAAATGACCGCCCACGGTTTTTAGACTCTATATTGTGTCAAGATAAATACCCAGTTGAGATATTAATGCATTACATTTGTTTGTATGTCTGTTGTGAAACTAACTGACACCAAAATTTACAATTTAACAACTTTAATACTATTTTTCAAACAATTTAAAATGGCCGCCGTCCAACGCCTGTAAATACTGCACCTTTTTTTTTACAAAGTTGTTAAATTTTGAAAAACCAAACCGGTCAAAATGGCCGTCTTGGTGGGTTCTGTTGGAGAGCTGCATATCAGAGGGGAGGAGAGCTGCATGTCAGGGGGGAGTAGAGCTGCATGTCAGGGGGGAGTAGAGCTGCATGTCAGGTGGGAGTAGAGCTGCATGTCAAGGAGGAGTAGAGCTGCATGTCAGAGGGGAGGGGAGCTGCATATCAGAGGGGAGGAGAGCTGCATATCACAGGGGAGGAGAGCTGCATGTCAGAGGGGAGGAGAGCTGCATGTCAGAGGGGAGGAGAGCTGCACACCAGAGGGGAGGAGAGCTGCATATCAGAGGGGAGGAGAGCTGCACATCAGAGGGGAGGAGAGCTGCATGTCAGAGGGGAGGAGAGCTGCATATCAGAGGGGAGGAGAGCTGCATATCACAGGGGAGGAGAGCTGCATATCACAGGGGAGGAGAGCTGCATATCACAGGGGAGGAGAGCTGCATATCACAGGGGAGGAGAGCTGCATATCACAGGGGAGGAGAGCTGCATATCAGAGGGGAGGAGAGCTGCATATCACAGGGGAGGAGAGCTGCATATCACAGGGGAGGAGAGCTGCATATCACAGGGGAGGAGAGCTGCATATCACAGGGGAGGAGAGCTGCATATCACAGGGGAGGAGAGCTGCATATCACAGGGGAGGAGATCTGCATATCACAGGGGAGGAGAGCTGCATATCACAGGGGAGGAGAGCTGCATGTCACAGGGGAGGAGAGCTGCATGTCAGGGGGGAGTAGAGCTGCATATCACAGGGGAGGAGAGCTGCATATCACAGGGGAGGAGAGCTGCATATCACAGGGGAGGAGAGCTGCATATCACAGGGGAGGAGAGCTGCATATCACAGGGGAGTAGAGCTGCATATCACAGGGGAGGAGAGCTGCATATCACAGGGGAGGAGAGCTGCATATCACAGGGGAGGAGATCTGCATGTCAGAGGGGAGGAGAGCTGCAAGCGGCAGTTGGTCTGCGGGTATTTGTGGACTCTGCCCGTTCAGTAATCCCCTTGTGTGTCTGCCATTTGCCTCCTCACACCCCTGTCCCGCGGTGCGCTGGCGCGTGCTGGTCTCGTGCTGATCAGGTGCGTGTAGGCCGGCTGTCCAGCTCGGGTTTGTCGGAGGTGAAATGACCGCCACGTATTCTACCTCTTTAAGAAGCACCGAAGAAGAAAGAAAAAAAAGTAGAAAACGAAATAAAAGCAACCGGACACGTGGTGAGATGTTTGTTTTCCTGTCGTGGTGAACTGGACTGGTCTTTGTGCTCCCGGTCCTGGTTTTCTGTGAGAAGAAAGCGGCGCAGCAGAGCACAGAGGGGCCCGTCCCTCCGACGATCTGCCGAGCCTCCCTCCTTTCGCTCTTATCGTTCCTGTTGTTCCCAATCCTCCCCTGCAAGCCCCGCCCCTCCGCGCCCCCCCCCCCGCCCTCCACACCCCCACCACCACCACCACCACAAAGGTGTGAAAACGTCACCTTCATCCATCATGGGCGCACGCACACCTCCCGCCGGGGCTAAAAATAAACTCCTATTAGCAACCGCCTGAGCGGGGAGGGCGGTGGGGGGTGGGGGGGTGGAGTTTGGTGGTGGGGGGTGGCTGATGGAGGAGGCTGTGGAGATGGAGAGAGGTAGAAAGGAAAGAAAGGCAGCGCAGAAGCGGAGAGGAGCGGAGAGGCGGGGTGAGGGTTGTGTATCCACTGACTTGTTTGTGGGTTCGGGGGAGTTTTCATCTCGCTGAAAGAAAGGAGGAGGAGGGGGAGGGAGGGGGGAGGGGGATGAGAAGAGATAAAAGGTAAAGAACGGCCACCTCCGAGTTCCTCCTCCTCCTGCCTGTGCGGAACAATATGCAAAACCTGCAGAGATAGCGGGCATCTCGTGTTATGATGAGAGTTTGTTTCGGGGGGGGGGGGCGGAGGGGGGGGCGGGGAGGTCGGGGGGGGGCGGAGGGGGGGGTTGCAAACACTGTTGCATAAACAGCGAGAGAGACGCCGCACACAGGAAACGCTACTAATTAGCGCCGCTGAATTCCGTGTGTGTGTGTGTGTGGTGTGTACTAGTATCTGTGTGTGTGTACTAGTATGTGTGTGTGTGTGTGTACTAGTATGTGTGTATGTGTGTGTGTGCGTACTTGTGTGCGTGTACTAATGTGTGTGTGTGTGTACTAGTATGTGTGTGTGTGTACTAGTATGTGTGTGTGTGTGTGCGTACTAGTATCTGTGTGTGTGTGTGTACTATTGTGTGTGTATGTGTGTGTGTGTGCGTACTTGTGTACGTGTACTAGTGTGTGTGTGTGTGTGTGTGTGTGTGTGTATATACTAGTGTGTGTATGTGTGTGTGTACTAGTATGTGTGTGTACTAGTGTGTGTGTGTACTAGTATGTGTGTACTAGTGTGTGTGTATGCGCACGTGCGTCTACTAGTGCATATGTATTTTGTGTGTGCGTGTGTGTGTATTTGGTACTTGTGTGCGTGTACTAGTCTGTGTATGTGTGTGCGTGTACTAGTGTACGTGTATTTGTGTGTGTGTACTTGTGTGTGTACTTCCGTGTGTATGTGTGTGCGTGCGTGTGCTAGTGCGTGTGTGCGTGTGTGCGTGCGTGTGTGTGTGTAGTAGTCTGTGTGTGTGTGTGTGTGAGAGAGAGACCACAAAGGGGAAAACGGTATTAATTAACTTGGGTGCATTCTTGCTGTGTGTGTGTGTGTGTGTGTGTGCGTGCGTGCGTGCGTGCGTGTACTAGTCTGTGTGTGTGTGGGGGGGTGTTAAGTGTGTATGGCTGCCTCACTGCTTGAGGGAATCCAATGATTTTTAAATATTGCTAATGAACATCTGTCTCTGAACTCCCATGTGCCTTAACCCGCCCAAAATCT
>NC_079223.1:46996806-47009306 GCF_029633865.1 Lampris incognitus | reverse complement strand
ACCACATCGTCACACGATGCAAAAACTCGTATGTGGAACACCGGGACATAGAAACCAAATGACAACACAAATCAGAGCGTTACCAGGTCCTAAAAAGAGAAGACAAACTGGCTGACTGTGTGTCCGCTGTCAGAGACGGTCAGCACAGACACATCCCGACCAAGTACAGGCTCACTGACCACAAGTCCAGCCACTGAAAAGGGCAGACACACAAAACAGATCACAGTTCAGTATAGAGTGTTCCACATCATCCCACCCGGATGTCGGTCTGGTTGACGTCCGACTCATCAGTCAGCAGCCACGCCTCCATCAGCGTTTATGTAGGCCTCTGATGAAGTCTCGCAACCGGAAGGCTGGGCGGAAATATTTTTTACAATATCTCCCTAGAATAACTGCCCCCACCCCACCCCCCCTCTCTCTCTCGCTCGCTCGCACACACGCGCGCGCGTAGTGCATGCTGGGAGTTTGGTGGTGGCGACTTTGGCTGTGAGTCTGAATTCTCCTTGAATGTCCTTCCTTTTCCCCCACTGCGTCTATCGTAAGACTGTTTTGTAGCGGTGGTTGTTGTTGTTGGAGTTCGGTGGGTGCTGGCTGGTTGCTTCTCGGCGGCTACACCCCCTGGTGGCGAAACAGCCTCTGATACGCCGTCGAGGCGCGGGACTGGCGAGCGTCGCGGTGGAGCAGGCGCTGCTGACGGGAGGAGGAAAGGTGGGGCAGGGAAACGCCTCGTGCGCCTCACGAATGGATAAAGTGGGGGTTGTGTTTATGAAGGACCAGGGGTTGCTCGTAAACGACGAGTTTACACGCGGTGCCTTCCACCCGGGTCACCGTGTCCGGAACCCCCCCCCCCCCCTGTTGTTTCCAACGAGGCGCTGGCGCAAGAACTCGAGCGCCTCGGGAGGTTTGCGGGTGGACGGTGAGTCCGGGCTGTAAGGACGCCAATCTGAAGCATGTCCGGTCTCTGCGGAGACAAGCGCTCGTGTATCTGGACTCTCCGAGTCGAACACTGGATGTCTCTTTCCGTGTTGAGCACGAGGAGGGATTTTGTATGGTATACAGTGGCGCCCCCAAGGGGTGGCCAGGGGTGGCCACGGCCACCCTGATACTATCCCTGGCCCCCCCGCTGGCCCCCCCCCAGCCACGAGTCGCATATGCAGAATATGCTTCTGATTATGCATAATATGCTTCTATCTGATATCTTACATTAGGTGCTGTTCATTTAAATCAATAACGTATATTTTTCTTAACTCTCATATTGACAGTTTTCCACTAGCCTATACAGTACACTACAACAGCAGCATAGAATTCCCGAAATTCAGTCATGGCTTTTGGTTTTGGTGTGCCGCCCCAAGATTTTCAGTGGCCCCATTTGGCCCCCCCGATGAAACATTTCTGGGGGCGCCACTGATGGTATACGCTAGCTGCGGGAGTATGAAGTGATGCGAGTGTGGGGAATGTGGGTCACAAGCGGATGTCTTGTCGCCGAAGACAGCATGCAGCGGGGTCCGCTGCAGCCGATGTGGCCGACAATGGGCAGGGGAGCAGCGGGCAGCCCTGCTCCCCCTGTGAGGAGGGAGGCTGGTGGCTCCGGTGCGTGCGCCTCTGTTTCTAAGGATAATTTAGCAGGGGAGGTGGAGGCTGAACCTGCGGTCAGGACAGTGTAGAGGGAGGGCAGCATGGGGAGGGCAGAGCACTTTGCAGTACAGGGGGGCTGAGATGCTGCAGGTCAGACTGGACAGGGAGGCAGAGGAGCAGGCGATGAAGCCTGCTGGTTGCCACGATAATGTGACTGATAGGGAGTGTGAATCTCAAGCTGAATCTGACAGTATTTCTCAGAATGTAAACTTGCATCAATTAGAGGAGATTGATAGTTTTCGGGATGACGCATTTAGCAAAGCAGCTAATATCAAAGATTGCTTTCCTGATGTTGAAAATTTATTCAGGGCAGTTACTGCAACTCAAAAGGTTGTTGGGTTGGATTTACTGGCAAAAAAGGTATCGTCTCAAGAAGCATGCCACCGGTCTGGGGAGGGATTTAAACATGCCTACGGCTAAAATAGCAAAGAAGTTAAGCTCTCGTTTTAAAAGTATCATGATCCTACAACACTGGGTGATTCATCTCTGCTGTCCTTCTCTGTCTGGCTCCTTACTGGTCTGTCTCTCTTCTCCTCATACGCAGGGTTTTAAGGGTGGCTTCATTAAATATGAATGGGGTAGAAATGCACAGAAAATAGCTTTAATTACAGAAGTAATCAAGCACAAAAGACTGGATGTCGTTTTTCTACAAGAAACACACAGCGACAGCACATGAAATAGACTGGGGCTTATGGTGAGCAAGGCAGCATGTCCTTAGCCATGGGACAAATTTTACCACAGGAGTTGCCATTTCGATTTCTTCTACCTTAAATTCAAACATTATATCCAGCACAGAGATTGTGAATGGCAGAGTCGTTATGATGAAAGCTGGCATAGAGGAGTTTAGGTTTACTTTTATTTAAGTTGTGTGTCACAACTTTCGACCCCTATAGAAGAAAACTATTTATACAAACCTTTACAATCGGCTTTCAGGGCCTGTCACTCCCCTGAAACCGCTCTGACCAGAGTGGTGAATGGTCTTCTACTAGCTATGGACTCTGATTCCACCTATGTGCTTCTGCTGCATGAACTCCGTGCAGCCTTTGACACCACTGATCACTGTATACTATTAGACAGAATAAGTTGTGATTTTGGTGTCGCTGGCTTAGTGCTCTCTTGGCTTAAGTCCCACTTATCTGAAAGAACACATTCTGTCTGCTATAATAATATTACATCACAATTCTCTGACATTAACTGTGGCGTACCTCAGGGCTTGGTTCTCGGCCCTCTACATTTCTCTCTTTATATTTAACCCCTTGGCCAAATTATACGCAGTCATGGAATAAATTTCCATTGCTATGCGGATGATACTCAGCTGTATGTGCCTATAAGGGCTGATGATCATACTCAAATGACGAATTTAGACGCCTGCTTGGCTGCTGTGAAAAATTGAACATCACTAGATTTCCAGCTTTTAAATTCGGATAAAACTGAGCTGTTGGTCTTTGGCCCTGCTCGACATAGACACCAATTTGATCAAGTAACAAAAACAATCGACAAGTCTGTGGTTTCACGAAGTGTGGCAGGCAAAAATCTTGGCGACACGTTTGACCCCCGCATTTACTTTGATAAGCACAATAAAGAAATCCCCAAGACCTCCTTTTTCACTAAGGTAACAAAGCTAAAATGTTGTCTTTCCTGGCCATGTCTGATGCAGACACTCTAATGCATGCACTTGCTTCATCCAGACTTGATTACTGTAATTTCTGTTCTCAGGTCTGCCACATTGTAGTACTAAAAGTCTTCGGATGGTTCAGAATGCTGCAGCTAGAGTCCTGACTAAAACTAGAAAGTTTGACCACGTTACACCAAGTCTTGCCTAAAAACCTGAAGCATGCAGTCAGAAATCTTCCAGTTCATTTGGGCAGATTGGCTGTGGACTTTCTAGCTATTCCTAGGCTACTATCTAATGATTATTTTCATTGATCATTTAGTCTATCATTTTATAGTATTCGGTTTATAGTAATGAGAATCAGAGGAACGCAAGGAAAAACATTTGTGAAGCTGTAACCTGTAGATGTTTCCTAATTTTACTTGATAAATGAATAGTGAATAATCGATTACTAAAATTATAATCAGTTAATTTTCTGCCAGTCGACTATCAGATTGATTGACTAAATGCTTCATCAATAATCTATTTATTATCATTGCCACTCAATTTATAGACGGCTCATTCTAAAGGGAGACCGAGCCAGACAGCATCAAAACAAATGTAGAGAGACACAACACACAATATGCACAAACACACAATCAGATGCACAACCTGTCAGAGTACATATTCATTGAAAGGCACATACATAGAAGGAGGGTAAGGCGCATTTCTGACACAGTGTAAATGTTCCAGTGGGTTATAGTCCATTATTATATAAACTTGTATGGGTTTGTACTGCACATTAAGCCTGCTCAAGTATGTGACGTACCGGTGGAAGAGATGCTTTTTGTATTTCTCATCTTGCTTACAAATTATGATGAAAGCAGTTACTCCAAAGAAGGGTTTATAACCTGTATTTAGAGAAAACAAAAACGCACCATCAGCCCTTATTCAAGAGCTCTTTCGGTCCGTTTTAGGACGACGTGTCCAAGCTCATAAGTCTTCATTATTTTCTTATGAGCGGAGCTCGACTTCACACACTATGAAGCATTAGTTAAGTTTAGTAGCTACTGAATTCAGCATTTGTAAAGCATTTGTAAAGCATTCGTAAAGCAAGACATGCACCAACGCTTGGCGTGTTAATAGATGTTTTATAAATACTTATTAATACTGCAATTCACGATTCATTCATGCACAAATGTACATCCAAATAGTTTGTTAATCATGTACTTACACTTTCTAAAGGGTCGTATATGGTCCTTTAGAGTTTTGTGAGTCTCGGGGTGCTGCTGGCCTTTCAGTCTCGTTTGCAAATGCTTTGTAAGGCACAGACAGTGCTCGCTTTAGACGAGCTCATGCAAAATACTTAACTAACAGCTAGTAACTACCTGAATTAATCATGAACTGCAGTATTAGTAAGTATTTATAAACGTCTATGAGCACACCCACTAGCCACTGGTGCATGGCATGCTTTGCAAATGATGAATTCAGTGGTTACTAATGCTTAACTAATGCTTCATAGTGTGCAGTTGTTACTGTGATTCGATACTGACATTCTCTAAGGCGCCACCTACTCTTATCTACAGTAAAATGTAAAATCTTCAGTAATCCTGTAGGGCGTCTGGGTGGCGTGGCGGTCTATTCCGTTGCCTACCAACACGGGGATCGCCAGTTCGAATCCCCGTGTTACCTCCGGCTGGGTCGGGCGTCCCTACAGACACAACTGGCCGTGTCTGCAGATGGGAAACCGGATGTGGGTATGTGTCCTGGTCGCTGCACTAGCGCCTCCTCTGGTTGGTCGGGGCACCTGTTCGGGGGGGGGGGGTAGCGTGATCCTCCCCCGCGCTACATCCCCCTGGTGAAACTCCTCACTGTCAGGTGAAAAGAAGCGGCTGGCGACTCCACATGTATGGGAGGAGGCGTGTGGTAGTCTGCAGAGATGAACAGCGAGCGATCAGACTCAAACCTCCCAGCTACTGATGAGGAGGTAACCTTTGACCCCAGTTGCCAGTCACAGGGTGTCGGTGGATGGGTGGACGGAGACAAATTGAGACAGAGTGCGGGTGTGTGTGAGAAGAGATAAATGGCAGTTTTGTGGGTGTTTGACGCCCAACCAGCCAGCCCACCAGCCGGTCAGCCAGTTTGTTAATCAATCAGCCAGTCAGCCAGTTTGTTAATCAGTCAGCCAGTCAGTCAGCCAGTCAGCCAGTTTGTTAATCAGTCAGCCAGGATGAGGACATCTTGGTTCACATTAGATCGATCCTTCTTTGTGATGAAATTCACACACACGCATGCATGCACACAGTATACAGACACACACAAATTGACACAAATACACATACAGATGCACACACAGATTCAAACGACGACACGCCCACACGCACACACACACACACACACACATGCAAATCAACACAAATGTACACACACACACACGCAGACACATTTACACCCTTCTGCCCTGATATGAAATGCGGAACATTTAAATCACACCATAATGACCCGTTCTCCATTTTTCAATTTTCAGGGGAAATTTTTAGTAGCATTTTGATAAATAATTGATTTTCTAATCAGCTCTCTCCAGCCAGCCTCTCCGTCATTAAAGGCTAACTAACTCCGTGGAAGTGTCCCCCCCCCCCCCGTCCTACGTTGACGCGCTCCCTTGGCAGGTGGATGAATTTACTACTAACTATAGCCATCAGAGCAGTGAATAAATCTGGGCTAACTATAGCTATTAAACGCCTCGGGGGGTCTCTTCATTACACTTTCCCCGCCGTGTGGAGGTGGCAGCGAGGGCTGAGGCCTGCACCTGACTCCTAATACTCCATCCAGCTCAATTATAAAGATAATTCCCGATGATATGCTGTCCGTTTGTTTTGCAGCACGGGCTCTGAAACACTTCTTGGATGACCTCTCTCTTCTTTGTCCGCTCTCCCTCTTCTCTTCTTCCCCCTGCTTGTCTTCCTCTTTCACGAGCAGTGGATGGAGAGAAACAAAGGACGCCTCGGTAGCCTCACCCACCGGGGAGGCCGGTGGTCAGAGGCACTAAAAGTCTGGTGTCGCCCTCCTGAGACCGAGCCGTCTGCTCCGCTTAACCAGCCAGGCGTGAGGCGGCCAGGTCTCGGACAGGAACGACTTTGAAATACACTTCCATTGACCTCTTGTAAACACTGCAGAGAGAGAGTGTGTGCGTGGGGGGGAGGGGGCGTATGATGATGTAGTGACAGTATATGATATGATGACAATATGATGATAGGTGTCAATCTGGTGTCAGTGTAGAAATGGAGATGGGTTGTTTCTGTTCAGTGATACGTACAGAGAGAGGAGAGGACGCAGAGTAGAGCCAAGCTGGGGGTAGTGGGGTGGAGGACGTGTGTGTGCGCTTCTCGCAGATTGTCGCCTTGTCATAGTGGAGAAGCCTGTGTGGTCCCGAGATCCTGAGAGCAATGCCGTCTGGAGCTGTGCTCCTGGGCCTGGTAGGGTCACCCGTGGCGGTAAGGTCAAGGAGGAGGTTCCTGACAAAGAGCAATCTGACCAAGCCCTGAACGTTGGAACAGGTGGAGAACGATGGCTGACTTTAGGGAAGCGCCACAGTGGCTAGGGACACAGATGAAGGCTACGGCAGAAATGGGCCCCCAGTTGTCTTGGACTCCGTGCCACTGGATCGTGACCCAGATCTGTCAAGGACCGTGTGGTGGCTGTCTTTGCACCAGTCTCCCCACGTTAAACAAAGTCCCGCACAGGCGTCCTCCATAAAGGGAATCCACACTAACATCCCGGATTAAGTCCTATGGTGACCAGCAAGTGGTGACGAGGGCAGGATTGTGAAATCTGGAAGCCCCTAGTCCTGAGCGGCATGTCAGGCAGAGAGTACTAGATTCAGTCACTGGGCTCTTGGAACGAGGTAGAAAGAGCCCTTTGGCGGCTGCACCCACGACTGAGCGGCCCTCTTTAGGATCCACTCAGCTCACCCCATCTTGGGAAGGGGCTAGAGAAGGTGCCCTAGAAATAGCCTGACTCAAACCTCCTGACTGGATTACCGCGTTCAGAGGGATCGCCACATGTGCTCAAACACATAGAAACATGGACGTTCAAGATGCCATCTGGAGCCGCTTGGGCTTCTCCAAAGAAGTCCAAGTGTGAATGCAGAAAATGAATTTTCCCTGACAAGTTGTACGTCATGGTTTTGTGTGCTTTAAGCATGTTGTGAAGCGGCTCAGTGTAGTTTGGTGCTCTGTGGTTGCCAAGAGAATTCTCAACAACATCCTTAAATGTCTTCCATTGTGGTGACCCACATCTATATAACTAGAGACATTCACCTAAGAGGACGGTGTACCTTTAAGGGAAGAGGCGAGGGGTCAGACAATGCACTTCCGCTTCCGGTACACAGTTCAGTGTCGTTGTCAGACATACTCGTATCAGTAGTTCGATCACGTCGGGGTCACCAATGTGGAGTTAGAAAACAACGAGACAGGAGACGTGAGAGTAGACGTAGTCGAGGTAGTTTACTAGCTCCAACTTTGCACGTCATACATTCGACAACGACACTGAACTGTGTACCGGAAGCGGAAGTGCATTATCTGACCCCTCGCCTCCTCCCTTAAAGGTACACCGTCCTCTTAGGTGAATGTCTCTCGTTATATAGATGTGGGTCACCACACCATGCTATCTTCTCTCTGCCCCACCAGCAGATCTTCTAACTCCCTGTCATTGATGACCTGTCTGATTTGTGGACCAACAAAAAGGCCTTCCTTCATCTTGGCATCGGTTATTCTCGGAAACGTCTGTCTCAAGTAGTGAGAGCCACCACCTTCTCTGTTCACTGCTTTCACAAAATGTTTCATCAATCCGAGTTTTATACGAAGAGGGGGCAGAAATAGTATCTTTGCTGGGTCGACAAGTGGTTTATGTGCCGCACTTTTCTGCCCTGGAACGAAACGCTTACGGAGTGTCCAGTTCTTTTTAATGTGACGTGACTCCCGTCCACACAGGGATCAACAGCACTTTGTATATCCTAGTAGCAGTGCCAGTACTTCTTCTAGATCACCACACATGTTCCAGCCATAATTGTTGTACTGTCTGTGTTTCAACAACGGCTCCATGTTATTGTAGGTTTCTTTCATCTGTACTGCATAGCCAATGGGTACTGAAGGGTGGACGCTGCCATTGTGTTGCAGGGCAGCTTTCAGGCTTAACTTTGACCAATCTATAAAAAGACGCCATTGTTGTGGGTCCTGCACACAACCCAAAGCCGCGAACAATCCGTCAATGTCAGTGCAGAAACAGAGGTTGTCAACCTGCGTAAAGAAGTCTGTCAAATGTTCTTGACGGTTCTGAATCAGAAATGTCTGTACCTGGTAACAGCAAGCCCCCATCCTTGCAGTCTTGAACCAAGTAGTTCTGCTTTAGCCTTTGACAAAGCTAAGTCCCTGGCGAGGTCATTTATCAGATGAGGATAACCAGGCATAAAGGGTTCATACTGAGCACATGGTGTGGCTTGATTTCACACCAGCAACCCCTTTGTAAATGTAAAAATCAGCACACACACCATGGCTTTCCTTGTCCGCGTCTCAGGTCCTTGTTACCTGCTGTTTGACCTGGCAGCCACGCCCACGCCTCCGTGTCCTTGTCCACAGCGCTGAAAGTACATTCAAATTGTATGCAGAGAGACGGAGCAGGATGCTGCACATGATCAATCACCCAGAGGAGTCTGCAGCAGACATGTGCCGTGCATACAGTCTGCTGTCCTTCAGAGAACACGCGTCACATATACTCCACGTGGAATTCATGCTTTCACCTTGCCACAGCCGGGATACTGTGAAACATTGTTTCAAACATACTCCACGTGGAATTCATGCTTTCACCTTGCCACAGCCGGGATACTGTGAAACATTGTTTCAAACATACTCCGCGTGGAATTCATGCTTTCACCTTGCCACAGCCGGGATACTGTGAAACATTGTTTCAAACATACTCCACGTGGAATTCATGCTTTCACCTTGCCACAGCCGGGATACTCTGAAACATTGTTTCAAACATACTCCACGTGGAATTCATGCTTTCACCTTGCCACAGCCGGGATACTCTGAAACATTGTTTCAAACATACTCCACGTGGAATTCATGCTTTCACCTTGCCACAGCCGGGATACTGTGAAACATTGTTTCAAACATACTCCACGTGGAATTCATGCTTTCACCTTGCCACAGCCGGGATACTGTGAAACATTGTTTCAAACATACTCCACGTGGAATTCATGCTTTCACCTTGCCACAGCCGGGATACTGTGAAACATTGTTTCAAACATACTCCACGTGGAATTCATGCTTTCACCTTGCCACAGCCGGGATACTGTGAAACATTGTTTCAAACATACTCCACGTGGAATTCATGCTTTCACCTTGCCACAGCCGGGATACTGTGAAACATTGTTTCAAACATACTCCACGTGGAATTCATGCTTTCACCTTGCCACAGCCGGGATACTGTGAAACATTGTTTCAAACATACTCCACGTGGAATTCATGCTTTCACCTTGCCACAGCCGGGATACTGTGAAACATTGTTTCAAACATCCTCCACGTGGAATTCATGCTTTCACCTTGCCACAGCCGGGATACTGTGAAACATTGTTTCAAACATACTCCACGTGGAATTCATGCTTTCACCTTGCCACAGCCGGGATACTGTGAAACATTGTTTCAAACATACTCCACGTGGAATTCATGCTTTCACCTTGCCACAGCCGGGATACTGTGAAACATTGTTTCAAACATACTCCACGTGGAATTCATGCTTTCACCTTGCCACAGCCGGGATACTGTGAAACATTGTTTCAAACATACTCCGCGTGGAATTCATGCTTTCACCTTGCCACAGCCGGGATACTGTGAAACATTGTTTCAAACATACTCCGCGTGGAATTCATGCTTTCACCTTGCCACAGCCGGGATACTGTGAAACATTGTTTCAAACATACTCCACGTGGAATTCATGCTTTCACCTTGCCACAGCCGGGATACTGTGAAACATTGTTTCAAACATACTCCACGTGGAATTCATGCTTTCACCTTGCCACAGCCGGGATTCTGTGAAACATTGTTTCAAACATACTCCACGTGGAATTCATGCTTTCACCTTGCCACAGCCGGGATACTGTGAAACATTGTTTCAAACATACTCCACGTGGAATTCATGCTTTCACCTTGCCACAGCCGGGATACTGTGAAACATTGTTTCAAACATACTCCACGTGGAATTCATGCTTTCACCTTGCCACAGCCGGGATACTGTGAAACATTGTTTCAAACATCCTCCACGTGGAATTCATGCTTTCACCTTGCCACAGCCGGGATACTGTGAAACATTGTTTCAAACATACTCCACGTGGAATTCATGCTTTCACCTTGCCACAGCCGGGATACTGTGAAACATTGTTTCAAACATACTCCACGTGGAATTCATGCTTTCACCTTGCCACAGCCGGGATACTGTGAAACATTGTTTCAAACATACTCCACGTGGAATTCATGCTTTCACCTTGCCACAGCCGGGATACTGTGAAACATTGTTTCAAACATACTCCACGTGGAATTCATGCTTTCACCTTGCCACAGCCGGGATACTGTGAAACATTGTTTCAAACATCCTCCACGTGGAATTCATGCTTTCACCTTGCCACAGCCGGGATACTGTGAAACATTGTTTCAAACATACTCCACGTGGAATTCATGCTTTCACCTTGCCACAGCCGGGATACTGTGAAACATTGTTTCAAACATCCTCCACGTGGAATTCATGCTTTCACCTTGCCACAGCCGGGATACTGTGAAACATTGTTTCAAACATACTCCACGTGGAATTCATGTTTTCACCTTGCCACAGCCGGGATACTGTGAAACATTGTTTCATACTTTAAGACATAAAGGAAACAGCCGTTGCTTTTATGCGATGGTTATTGCTTTTTTTCTACATATTATCAGAATTCCTAATCTGCTAATAATCTAATAAACTAATAATAATTCCTAATTATTAATGTAATTAATAATCTGGATTATTTGAATTGATCTTCGAACAGGAAAAATGTGTCACACGTCACACGGAGCAGGTGAATGGCAGGGGAACAGCTGGAACAGCTGGAGAGCCACAGGCGTGCCGAGGCAAAACAAAGACAGCCGAGGCGTTTAAGGAGCAGTACACATCATGATAAGGTCGTTGTTCAGTATTTCAGGAATCAGGAACACTTTATTTGTCATTTCACCTCATGTACACTTGCGCGCATGAAGTGAAACGAAATGCCATTTCCCCAGCCCACAGCACTGCAACATACACACACAAACACATTCAAGAACTACAAGAACTACCTACCCAACCCCGCCCCTACCCAAGCCCCTATCCAAGCCCCTATCCAAGCCCCTACCCAAGCCCCTACCCAAGCCCCTACCCTAATGCGTGAATTAGTGATGTCATCTGTAGTCGCAGGACCACGAGCACATCCGGTAGGGCGAGTAGATCACCGACACCGGTCTGCATGGGCTAGCAGTTAGCTTAGCCTGCCCCGCTTCCGCGTCCTGTCAGACCGCCCTCGGTGTTACCTCCTCGGGTGCTGCTCCGGGCAAGACCGCGGTCCCTGGGCCCACAGGACGCAGCAGACCAAGCTTCCGCAGCCGATCCAGCGCCGGCTCTCCCAGCCAACAAACAAAGACAACAACTTAGACGCAGACGTGGACAAAGACACTGCATGGACGGGACTGGGTGAGGCCGCCGCAAATGCGAATTCGCGCCGCCATCTTCCCAAACCGGAAGCGGCGTAGGAGGAAGTATAGCTCTGCTGATCATATTCCTGGCTACCATGTTTAACTCAGCCGCATGAGAACTGAGGATTCTCAAGTAGTAGACTTTCATCTCTATCTGGTGAGGGAAGGAAATGTGAACTAAACCAGATCTACACCTGGTCTGAGTGCTGCAGAAAGGGTGGAGATGGATGGAGGTAGGATGGGTGGGATAGTGACCATCATAATGACATCTGACATGTCCACAAGGGGGGGGGGGTGTAGAGTAAATGGAAGGTAGATCAGTAGCATCATATGATGAATGGATCAGGAAGGCCTGTGTTCCCTCCCCCCCTTTTTCTCCCCAATTGCACCCGTACAATTACCCCACTCTTCCGAGCCGTCCCGGTCGCTGCTCCACCCCCTCAGCCGATCCGGGGAGGGCTGCAGACTACCACATGCCTCCTCCCATACATGTGGAGTCGCCAGCCGCTGCTTTTCAC
>NC_079223.1:46979739-46996606 GCF_029633865.1 Lampris incognitus | reverse complement strand
TTCCTCAACTGAATTAAATGGCGTCTCAAAAAAAAGGCAGCCATACTACTGAAGGGAGTGGCAGGAGGAAGGTGGTTAGTGGGGCAGCCTGCCAGGGGCGGCGCTTCTCGTGGTGACGCTCCCTGACACGTTTCCGCTGGTCCGGCTGCAGGACAATTAGCTTTAGCTGGCGTCCCCTGGATTGACGCCTTTATTTACTGCCTGTCTGTTTATCTATATGTACAGTTCAACGCACTGCCGGCGGGGACTGCATTAAGGAGCATGCGCAGTATCTCACCGCACCAGTAGGGGGCGCAGGCGGATTATATACAGCCACAACCCAGCGACGGAGAAGACCCACAGGCACACCGCTGACCACAGCAGCGAAGCAGTGGGAGGTTTAATGTGCAGATTTATGCCCGTTTCATTCCGGTCTGTGTGAGATATGTAGGACAGTCCGATGCTCTGACACACACACACACACGCACACACACGCACACGCACACGCACGTGTTTTTCAGACGGATGAGAAATGGCATCATTACATAAAACGCCCGGATGAAGACGCCGATGGCTTCCGTCCGCGTGTTGCCCCCCCCCCCCTCGGTGCTCTGAGTTTCCTGCAGACATCTGCTTTCACTCCCAGACAAGTCGTGGTCAGGTCACCCGGAAGTTACCTAACACAGGGGGTCAAAGGTCGCTGTGGGGTGACTCTCTCTGTCTCAGCTAGACCCATCAGGCGCGCGGGAAGATGTTTTAAGGAGGGGGCTGCCAACTAGAAGGCAAAGTACTGGGGCGAGCCGCTGTGCCAATGCGCTACCGTAACCATGGCAGCAGGTTCACAGTTAGCCAGATACGTTTTGGGTACAAACTGACACTTCATGCGAATGATCGGAAATAGGCCACGAGACTAAGAAACCCGGGTGCGAGAGTCTGCTGTGGAGCAGACCTGAGGGGCTCACGAGCCACGCCCCTGACACTATTTTCACCACCCAGAAGGGTGATGTGGGGGGGGGGGAGGTGGGGGTGGGGGGGTCGGTGAGGAAACGATTCGGTTGAAATCAGCTTTATTTTCTACCATTGAAATAAACACGTCTAGCCAGGTACCAGTCAAGTCCGTGTTATTTGTACAGCCCAATACCACTAATTACTAATATGCATCAAGGGGCTTCACAGCAACACAACATCCTGTCCTTAGACCCTCACATAGGATGAGGAACACCTCCCTAAAAAACCCTTTAACAGGGAGAAGACATGGGAGGAAACCTCAGGGAGAGCTCCAGAGGAGGATCTCCCCCCCAAGACGGACAACGTGCAAGGGATGTTGCGTTTACGCAATTTACACAATACAACACTGAAAGAGGATAACACAATTATAACGGACGAACACAATGAGGAGGATGCCAAGCATCCACCCGTCCATCATTCGAGCCGCTTGTCCTAATCGGGGGTCGCGGGATGCTGCAGCCTATCCCGGCAGCCATAGGGCGGAAGGCTGGGGGACACCCTGAACAGGCCGCCGGGCCATCACAGGGCCGCCACATTCACGCCCAGGGACAAATTTAGTACGGCCGACCGTGGGGGGAAACCCGAGCCCCCGGAGGAAACCCACGCAGACACGGGGAGAACATGCAAACGCCACACAGAGGACGACCCGGGACGACCCCCGAGGTTGGACTACCCCGGGGTTCAAACCCGGGGCCTTCTTGCTGTGAGGCGACCGCGCTAACCACCGGGCCACCGGGCCGCCCAGCCCCCTCTAACAAGTGAGCAAAATAAAGCGACGTGACTCCTGGAACTGACGCCAATGATCCTGACAACCAATCACGATCAGAATGTCTGGCAAAAAAAGGGGGATTAGGATTTCTGCCCTAATTGTGCAGTCCTAGAGGAAAGGCAGGGGGAGCAGGAGGGCACAGATCATACCAAATGACACATACTGGGTAGGAACCTGTGACGTTCACACTTGTGCTGCTGCTCGACATTGAGCGGCAGGCAGCACAGTCCCCTGGTTCCGAGAGACAACAGGAACCAGCCCCGCACCGCCCCGCACCGCCCTGCACCGCCCTGCACCGCCCGCACCGTCTGCTCCGTCTGCTCCTCGAAGGCATCAAAGGTCTCTGATATTCCTCCGCTTTCGACACATCCCTGCTCCCAACTCCCACTCTCTCCCCGCCTTTTGTGTAAAGCTTTCTAGGTTCCCTTCATGTCACAGAGGCAAGTTCCCCAAGCCGAACCCTCACATGGCACACCCTGCCTTTTCTCTACCGTCTGTCTGTCTGTCTGTCTGTCTGTCTGTCTGTCTGTCTGTCTGCCTGCCTGCCTGCCTGCCTGCCTGTCTGTCTGCCTGCCTGTCTGTCAGCCTGCCTGCCTGCCTGCCTGCCTGCCTGTCTGCCTGCCTGCCTGCCTGCCTGCCTGTCTGTCTGCCTGTCTGTCTGTCTGTCTGCCTGTCTGCCTGCCTGCCTGCCTGTCTGTGTCTGCCTGCCTGCCTGCCTGCCTGCCTGCCTGCCTGTCTGTCTGTCTGCCTGTCTGCCTGCCTGCCTGCCTGCCTGTCTGTCTGTCTGTCTGCCTGTCTGTCTGCCTGCCTGTCTGTCTGTCTGCCTGCCTGCCTGCCTGCCTGTCTGCCTGCCTGCCTGCCTGCCTCTCTTTCCATCTCCCGTACACGCCCAACCACTTTGCCACTGCTCTTCCTCCTCCTCTCCTCCTCCTCCTCCGTCTGCTGGCAGGCGGCAGCAGGTGTTCCAAGCCGCCCTCTCCCCTATAGAGCAGCAGGGTAGCCAAACTGACAGATTTGCTTCAAAATACTTTATAAATGTGGGGGATGTGTTGCTGATGACGTGTTAAAATGTGCTGAACCATGTATAGAACTGATTTGCGGCGTTGTTGAAGCTGTTTTATACACTTCGCAACATGTTTAATCGTACAGAATTGGCTGGGTGGTTACTGATAGGTTTCCTGGGGGATGGGTATCCCAGAACACAGATTTGAGCTCAGTTACCCGCCACTTTAAGACCAGAGAGAGCCCGAGAGAGGAAGAGCCCCTCCGAGCCAGGCAGCGTGTGCAGGGGCAACCCGGTCTCGCCAGTCTGATACACACTGAACACAATATTACACGTTCACATTACATGCAATGCATACGCCAAAAAGCCGTTTTGTGTGCAGATGATACGCCAGTCCTTTCCATTAACTCCTGTGGAGAGCTGATGCGTCCGAATACCACGCATCACCTTGAATGGTCATGACGTCACCAGCGAGGTTTAGTTCACCCAGTTCACCAGAAGCGGGGCCATCCACAACCAGGGTCAGAGTTAGGGTTAGGGTTAGGGTTAGGGTCAGGGTCAGAGTTAGGGTTAGGGTCAGGGTTAGGGTCAGGGTTAGAGTTAGGGTCAGGGTCAGGGTTAGGGTTAGGGTCAGGGTTAGGGTCAGGGTCAGGGTCAGAGTTAGGGTTAGGGTCAGGGTTAGGGTTAGGGTCAAAGTTAGGGTTAGGGTCAGGGTCAGAGTTAGGGTTAGGGTCAGGGTCAGGGTTAGAGTTAGGGTCAGGGTTAGGGTCAGGGTCAGGGTTAGGGTTAGGGTCAGGGTCAAAGTTAGGGTTAGGGTCAGGATCAGAGTTAGGGTCAGGGTTAGGGTCAGGGTCAAAGTTAGGGTTAGGGTCAAAGTTAGGGTTAGGGTCAGGGTCAGAGTTAGGGTTAGGGTCAGGGTTAGAGTTAGGGTTAGGGTTAGGGTCAGGGTCAGGGTTAGGGTTAGGGTCAGGGTCAAAGTTAGGGTTAGGGTCAGGGTCAGAGTTAGGGTTAGGGTCATGGTCAGGGTTAGGGTTAGGGTCAGGGTTAGGGTCAGGGTCAGGGTCAGGGTTAGGGTCAGGGTTAGGGTCAGGGTCAGAGTTAGAGTCAGGGTTAGGGTTAATAAAATAACTAAAATACTACCGTTAACACCATGAGTTAATTCCAGAGGAGATTGGTTCCCCTGCTTACCTGCGTGTGGATGTCCACGCATCCGGTGAACTGGGCGAACTGAGCCTCGCGGGCGAACTGAACCTCGCTGGTGACGTCATGACCGTTCGAGGTGACGCGTGGCGTTTGGACGCATCAGCTCTCCACGGAAGTTAAAGGGAAGCACTGGCGTATCATCCGCACGCAAAACTGGATGTTGGCGTCTGCACAGCACGCAACGTGGAAGTGTGCTATCGAGTTAGTTGTACGCAGATGGTGAGACGCTGCACTTCCATATTCAGAGACTCTTCTTCTCTGGAACAGGAGAGAGAGCCCCTTCTCCCACGCACGGACCACAGCCACCGACCACACACACACATGTCCGGATGTGTGTGTCTGTCTGTGTGTGTTTGCTCGAGTTTTCACGTGTGTGTCTTCCAATAGTGCCAGAGTGGCTGGACGGAGAAGCGTTTTAAAAGCGGGGCGCAAAGCTTAACATGACTGAGGAGAGCTTCTGCCCAGAAGAGCCATGGAGACGAGGGGTAAGAAGGGTGAGCGCGAGTCACTAGACAGGCATGGACAAATATGGACAACAGAGGAGAGAGAGGGAGAGGAGGAGGAGGAGGATGACGACGAGAGAGAAAGGACGAGGCAGAGCAAGAGAGTTTTATGGAGAGGGGCAGGTGGAGACAGTAGGGTTTTTTTTTCATCATCTGTGCATCAACTGCAAAAGACAAACCGAAGCAGGTGAAAACACAAGGAGAGCGTCATAGATGCAAAGCACAACTGTTGTGTGAATATAAATGTGTTGTCCAGTATTGACTGCACGTTTTGAGTAGCCAATTGGTTATTTCGTCCTGACTGTTACAGTTTACATTGACATTGTACAACAGACGCCTTTGCAGCGTTTCAACGGAGCTAAAGTCAGCTCATCTAAATCACGTTTGTAGGGCTCAGCCCTATTTCCCCTCATGGATTGATATAGTTAGGGTGAGGGAGCACAGACACACTCCTGCTTTTAGCTAACCAACAACCCAGCAAAGCTAGCTGACATCAAACACACAAAAAAAAAAACTGTCATCTAAAGCAGTGTTTCCCAACCCAGTCCTCAAGGACCCCCTATCCTGCAGACTTTCTTTGCAACCCTGAATAGGTACCTGTTTGTAGTTATTCAACCAATCAGCAATGAATTATGTAAGGCGTTGCACACCTTGCATAATCAAGTGCTGTGAGATGATTGGTTGAGTAAGTACAGGCAGAGCTACCTATGCAGGGTTACAATGAAAATCTGCAGGATAGGGGGTCCTCGGGGACTGGGTTGGGAAACGCTGGTTTAAAGATTGGTGTGTTTGAGCAGGTTAAGGGTGATAGAACACGTCTGTTGATGGAGTTTCTGTGAAATCCTACCTCGAATGAAACCACATGGACAATACCAAGTGATAGAATATGAGGGAGAGGCTGAGAGAGGATAGTGGTTGGGGTGCAAAAGTCAAGTCAGGTCAGGTCAAGTAGGTTTTATTTGCCCCCAGAGGGGCAATTGTTGTGTAGCAGCGGCAACACTTAAACATACAAACACTCCACAGAACACACAAGGCAAATAGATACAACATGTAGTGAGGAGAACCAAGCCAACGAAAAGCAACGCAAGAGTAAACGGTGTTAGCAGTGTTTACCAAGGCGGAGCTGGTATTACCTCTTACTGCGGGAGTATAAGGTGGAGCTGGTATTACCCTTACTGTTGGAGTATAAGGTGGAGCTGGTGTTACCTCTTACTGCAGGAGTATAAGGTGGAGCTGGTGTTACTTCTTACTGCTGGAGTATAAGGTAGAGCTGGTGTTACCTCTTGCTGTTGGGGTATAAGGTGGAGCTGGTATGACCTCTTACTGTGGGGTATAAGGTGGAGCTGGTGTTACTTCTTGCTGCTGGGGTATAAGGTGGAGCTGGTGTTACCTCTTACTGTTGGGGTATAAGGTGGAGCTGGTGTTACCTCTTACTGCTGGAGTATAAGGTGGAGCTGGTATTACTTCTTACTGTTGGGGTATAAGGTGGAGCTGGTATTACTTCTTACTGCTGGAGTATAAGGTGGAGCTAGTATTACCTCTTACTGCTGGAGTATAAGGTGGAGCTGGTATTACCTCTTACTATTGGAGTATAAGGTGGAGCTGGTGTTACCTCTTACTGTTGGGGTATAAGGTGGAGCTGGTGTTACCTCTTGCTGCTGGGGTATAAGGTGGAGCTGGTGTTACCTCTTACTGTTGGGGTATAAGGTGGAGCTGGTGACCTCTTACTGTGGGGTATAAGGTGGAGCTGGCATTACTTCTTGCTGCTGGGGTATAAGGCGGAGCTGGTGTTACCTCTTACTGCTGGGGTATAAGGTGGAGCTGGTGTTACCTCTTGCTGTTGGGGTATAAGGTGGAGCCGGTGTTACCTCTGTCTGCTGGGGTGTAAGATGGAGCTGGTGTTACCTCTTGCTGCTGGGGTATAAGGTGGAGCTGGTGTTACCTCTTGCTGCTGGGGTATACGGTGGAGCTGGTGTTACCTCTTGCTGCTGGGGTATAAGGTGGAGCTGGTGTTACCTCTTAATATTGGAGTATAAGGTGGAGCTGGTGTTACCTCTTGCTGCTGGGGTGTAAGATGGAGCTGGTGTTACCTCTTGCTGCTGGGGTATAAGGTGGAGCTGGTGTTACCTCTTACTGTGGGGTATACGGTGGAGCTGGTGTTACCTCTTGCTGCTGGAGTATAAGGTGGAGCTGGTGTTACCTCCTGCTGCTGGGGTATAAGGTGGAGCTGGTGTTACCTCTTGCTGCTGGAGTATAAGGTGGAGCTGGTGTTACCTCCTGCTGCTGGGGTATAAGGTGGAGCTGGTGTTACCTCTTACTGTGGGGTATAAGGTGGAGCTGGTATTACTTCTTGCTGCTGGGGTATAAGGTGGAGCTGGTGTTACCTCTTACTGTTGGGGTTTAAGGTGGAGCCGGTGTTACCTCTTACTGCTGGGGTATAAGGTGGAGCTGGTGTTACCTCTTACTGCTGGGGTATAAGGTGGAGCTGGTGTTACCTCTTACTGTTGGGGTTTAAGGTGGAGCCGGTGTTCCCTCTTACTGCTGGGGTATAAGGTGGAGCTGGTGTTACCTCTTACTGCTGGGGTATAAGGCGGAGCTGGTGTTACCTCTTACTGCTGGGGTATAAGGTGGAGCTGGTGTTACCTCTTACTGTTGGGGTTTAAGGTGGAGCCGGTGTTACCTCTGTCTGCTGGGGTGTAAGATGGAGCTGGTGTTACCTCTTGCTACTGGGGTATAAGGTGGAGCTGGTGTTACCTCTTACTGTGGGGTATAAGGTGGAGCTGGTGTTACCTCTTACTGCTGGGGTGTAAGGTGGAGCTGGTGTTACCTCTTGCTGCTGGGGTATAAGGTGGAGCTGGTGTTACCTCTTTCTGCTGGGGTATAAGGTGGAGCTGGTGTTACCTCTTGCTGCTGGGGTATAAGGTGGAGCTGGTGTTACCTCTTGCTGCTGGGGTATAAGGTGGAGCTGGTGTTAGCTCTTAATGTTGGAGTATAAGGTGGAGCTGGTGTTACCTCTTGCTGCTGGGGTGTAAGATGGAGCTGGTGTTACCTCTTGCTGCTGGGGTATAAGGTGGAGCTGGTGTTACCTCTTGCTGCTTGGGGTATAAGGTGGAGCTGGTGTTACCTCTTGCTGCTGGGGTATAAGGTGGAGCCGGTGTTACCTCTTGCTGCTGGCGTATAAGGTGGAGCTGGTGTTACCTCTTACTGTTGGGGTATAAGGTGGAGCCGGTGTTACCTCTTGCTGCTGGGGTATAAGGTGGAGCTGGTGTTACCTCTTACTGTGGGGTATAAGGTGGAGCTGGTGTTACCTCTTACTGTGGGGTATAAGGTGGAGCTGGTGTTACCTCTTACTGTTGGGGTATAAGGTGGAGCTGGTGTTACCTCTTACTGTGGGGTATAAGGTGGAGCTGGTGTTACCTCTTACTGTGGGGTATAAGGTGGAGCTGGTGTTACCTCTTACTGTTGGGGTATAAGGTGGAGCTGGTGTTACCTCTTACTGTGGGGTATAAGGTGGAGCTGGTGTTACCTCTTGCTGCTGGGGTATAAGGTGGAGCTGGTGTTACCTCCTGCTGCTGGAGTTTAGCAGGGAAAGGCTGAGGGAATGAAGGAGTGTTTGTATCTATTGGTTTTGACTGCTGGGTATTTGCAGCGGGAACCGGAAGGCAAGGTCTGAAAGTCGGGGTGCGGGGGTGGAGGAGGAGGGGGGGGTGCTGTCAGACAGGATGGATTTTGCTTTCCTTCGCATCCGTTTGTTGTATAAATCAAACAGGCGTTGCTGCTGCGACGCTGCTGCGCACCTTGATCCCCTTTGTTGGCGCATTTTAGAGAAGACGTCATATCCGGCTCAATAAAAGCTCCGTAGAACCAAGTCAGCGGGGACCTGCCGACGCCTGGCTAAGTTGGCGTCGACATATTTCTTACCAATGAGGATTATAATGTTAATTTGAAAAGAAAACTTCATTACAAATGTGTAGTGGTTATAGGGATACACAATTCCCCTTATTGAGGAACGTTTGTTTACAGCTGCTGTTTTCTCGGTTCGCGTTCACAGTGACACACTTCCGCTGCGCGGGCTTTTGGTTGTCGTCGTTGTGGTGAAGGAATAAATGGTGCACGTTGCGTAGCCGAAAGAGAAAATTGTCACGACTCCTGACGGAGCTCCTCTACAAAAGCTTATATTTCTAGATGCACTTACTAAATCAAATGCCGAACAAACGTCCTCCTTGTCATTTAGGGTCAATTTCGGGGTGGTAAGACGTTACGACAGTTACCGTAAAGCGAATACGGAAGCGCTGCTTTACGGCAGTTGTAGAGGGAGAGCGGGAAAGAGACGCCGCCAACATGTGGACGTGAGTGTGTTACAGAGAGAACAGAATGAAGTCCATGTTTGTTCAAGACATCCATCCATCCGCTTATCCTGCTCTCGGGGATGCTGGAGCCTATCCCGGCGGTCATTTGGGCGGCGGGTGGGGAGACACCCTGGACAGGCCGCCAGGCCACCCCACCCACACAACCACACCCACACACACACCTAGGGACAATTTAGTACGGCTGAGTCACCTGACCTACATGTCTTTGGACTGTGGGAGGAAACCGGAGCACCCGGAGGAAACCCACACAGACACGGGGAGAACATGCAAACTCCACACAGAGGACGACCCGGGACGACCCCCGAGGTTGAAAAACCGTGGGGTTCGAACCCAGGACCTTCTTGCTGTGAGGCGACCGCGCTACCCACTGCGCCACCGCGCCGCCGTACGTAAACCATCGCATACCAATTGATCCAGTGATGGTTGTCTGCCGCCAGTGTTTCTCAACCGGGGGTCCGCGGACCCCTAGTGGTCCGTGGTGTAATTGCAAGGGGTCCGTGAAAATAAAATATCTTTAAAAAAAAGATCCTATGACGTTTATAGAAATAGGATTATTTTACTCAAATGTGACTGAGACCTTTATCTACCTAAACTATAAAGGGTGACAGGACTTTTTTCCTCTAATTACATCTGTTTCACAAGTGTAATCTATTGTATTTTAATAAGAGATCTCGCTCCCGTTTGCATTGTTAAAAGTTACTGCATAAAAATCCTGTTGTTACATATATCTGAAAGTTACTGAATACATATTCTGTTTTGTTACATATATCTGAAAGTTACTGAACACATATTCTGTCTTGTTACATATATCTGAAAGTTACTGAATACATATTCTGTTTTGTTACATATATCTGAAAGTTACTGAATACATATTCTGTTTTGTTACATATATCTGAAAGTTACTGAATACATATTCTGTTTTGTTACATATATCTGAAAGTTACTGAATACATATTCTGTTTTGTTACATATATCTGAAAGTTACTGAATACATATTCTGTTTTGTTACATATATCTGAAAGTTACTGAATACATATTCTGTGTTGTTACATATATCTGAAAGTTACTGAATACATATTCTGTTTTGTTACATATATCTGAAAGTTACTGAATACATATTCTGTGTTGTTACATATATCTGAAAGTTACTGAATACATATTCTGTTTTGTTACATATATCTGAAAGTTACTGCATAAGAATTCTGTTGTGTTAACTATATCTAAGTTACAACTGAAAGCTCTTATTTTTGCCCCAAAGAGTGAATAAATGCTATAATGCAATTTAAAATGCAGTTTCTACTGTTTCTATCAAATTGCAACCCCCCTCCCCCAAGATCAGGTGGAGGGGTCCTCAGGGTAGATCAAAAATACGCAGGGGGTCCAGGACCCCAAAAAGGTTGAGAACCACTGGTGTACACGAGCCTCCATAACCATGTTCCACGGTGTCAGGAGTAAAGAGTGCCAGAGGACGCATCGGGATGGCGACGTTTAGTCCCCCAGGGAGCTTTTCCTCTGATAAACCAAATTGAGCAAGGCAGGAGCTGTGCAGGTGTATACGAGATGGGGTGGAGAGCATCTGTAAGTCCTTTGTATTTACGGAAGACAGACGCCGTAACGACTTTGCCGTCGCAGGGCAGAACTTTGACGGGTATTTCACCCCAAAGAGGGACGTCGTCCATGGGCGGATGTGCTTCTTCATCAGCGTGTGCAGAAACCCGGGGGGGGAGAGCAGCGAGCTTTACCAGAGCCCTGCATGACGCGTCTGAGCACCGTGAGTTCGGTATGTCGGGAGGAGACTATCCGCGACCGCGTCGTCGTTGGATGTTGGACCGAGAACACGCAGGCAGGCTGCAGCTGAGGGAAGACCTGACTGCCAGGCAACTGGTCTATATGCCGGCCTGCAAGGTGAGACTGAGACTGATGGGACTGTACAGGAGGTCTCGCACACACGCAGCAAATACAAGAAACCGCGAGGGAGGCCAAACATACAACAAATTAAAGGAAACTTGGCAAATGCGGTAAAATACAACAGCGTAAAGCTGAACAGGAGATCCACAGGCTGTTACCGTCACAAAACGAGGCTTCTGGCCTGAGTGTGCAGGATTAGCAAATCAGTGAGTGAAGCAACGGAGCAAAAAGACCAGCCATCTCACTTTTGGGGCTCAGTGTGAACAGCGGTCTGTACAGCTATTTCGTGGCTCAACTCCTGCAGAAATCAAAATTAACACATACCAGACGCTCAAACAAACAGACAGCTAGAGCCTGCAGAAATCCCACTCAGCGGTCCTGGAGGCGAGCTGCTGTGACTTGTTTGATTCTCGACCACTGCAACCTACAAAGGAGAGACATACTCACTCTCAGCCCACGTGGTCCATGGCCACACAGTCCACCACCAACTCGGCCAGTCTTTGCCAGTATAAATGAACCTGGTGAGGAGAGTGGATGAAGCAACACACAAGGGCGAACACCAACCGGTACATGGTGCACATGGAATACTAAAAACTGAACGTGTGACGACTGAAAGACAATGCTGCACGTCGGGGGCCTTTTCCAATGCTGCAAAAAAATAAAAGATGAACCACAGAGAATGGAGAACAATAGTGTCATCGAGCGTGTGACGCAACCTACTGAATGGTGTGCAGCCCTGGTGCCTGTTTTGAAGTGGAAACACGGCCAAAGCCCGGATCTGTGTCGACCTGAAAAGGCTGAATTAATCGTTGAAAAGAGAACAGTACATACGGCCTGCTGCTGATGAGATAACAGCCAAGCTAAGTGGCGCAACTGTCTTCTCTTCCCTGGGTGCTACTAGTCGGTTCTGGGAAATCAGGTTCAACTTCATCTTTATTTGTCCCTGAAGGGCAATTAGTATTGCCGAATTAAGCGCAACATAAAAACAAGCATGAGATCACAGACAGCCTCAGCAACACCGCATCAATGAACAAGCATAATTATCGAAACAGCAACAATGATGACTATCCTGTCATCCCCACGCATACATTATGCCCAGTATATGTTTAAATCTAGCGGCGCGGCGTCACAGTGGTTAGCGCGCTCACCCCACAGCAAGAAGGTCCTGGGTTCGAACCCCGGGGCAGTCCAACCTTGGGGGTCGTCCCAGGTTGTCCTCTGTGTGGAGTTTGCATGTTCTCCCCGTGTCTGCGTGGGTTTCCTCCGGGTGCTCCGGTTTCCTCCCACAGTCCAAAGACATGTAGGTCAGGTGACTCGGCCGTACTACATTGTCTCTAGGTGTGAATGTTTGGGCCCTGTGATGACCTGGAGGCCTGTCCAGGGTGTCTCCCCGCCTGCTGCCCAATGACTGCTGGAATAGGCTCCAGCATCCTGCAACCCTGATTGGGATACGCAGCTTGGATAATGGATGGATGGATACTACTACAATCAAAATACAACAATAGCGGCAACAACATAACACTGGTCAACACAATTTTTCTTGCATGGGGTTTTTCAACGGGTTCTAGCTCACTTTTGGGTGCTGAATCCAAATCTGGCATTAGTTTTTGCCTATCACATCAGGTTTTTGAACTATGAAAAATAATTATTTCTGAGAAAACAGCAATTTTACACTCGGTAGTTAAAGAAACACTGTTGCATTAGAAGATCGATAGATGCAAAAATGATTACAGTGAATAAATAAACACTCAGCCTAGCATGAAATTACTTAGGGAATGAATAGGGGTCATTTTTACCCCCGCCAAGATTGCCAGACTAGATGGTCAACTTTTGTAAAATCCTGAATAAGGAGCATACAGATAGCACAAAAACTTGATGGGACAGAGCAAATCTGAGCTCGGGTTTGGATTCAGCAGCCCAAAAACAGTTTCCAAAGTCCATGCAAGAAAAAAAACTATATTTTTGTAGACCAGTGATAATCAATGTAAACATCATCCTACAAGCAGGTCTACCTGATGAGCAAAATACGTCCTCCCTTGGTTGAGGAGAGTAATGGCTGTGGGGATACATAAGTTTTGTATCTTTTTGTCCCCCTGCATCCCGCCAGTGGCTCACCACATTCATAACCCCGTTTGGCAGGTTCTGATTCAAGAGACTGCCTTCCCGCATCACCAGTCCACCTGAACTCTTCCAGGTGGAACCCACATGAAAGTACATGGGCACTAGGGTTTAACTCCTCACGAGTCAGGCTGTTTTGAAAAGGACCATTTGATCCATGAGATCTGTTTGACTCCCTGACGAAGGCTTGATGCCAAAGTACATCGGAGTTTGTTTTATAGGTCTAATACGACAAAGCCACAACAATCAAAGACATTTCAATTTTCAAAACAGAGTGCCTCAGAGTTCTCTTGTGATTTTTATGTCTGCATGTATCCCCATCCAAAGAGCACCACGAACAAGCTCTACTTGAGTCTAGGAAGTGCTCTTACTCAAACATTTTTTAATCAACAATCTAGGCGACAGGCATGGGTGCTAGGCGACAAACATGGGCACTAGGCGACAGGCATGGGCACTAGGCGACAGGCATGGGCGCTAGGCGACAAGCATGGGCGCTAGGCGACAAGCATGGGCGCTAGGCGACAAGCATGGGCACTAGGCGACAGGCATGGGCGCAAGTTAGGTGACAAACATGGGTGCAAGTCCATGAATACTGGGTTGGCATCCAGCGCTTTACATGTGCCTGGAAGGGCATCCAACATAAAAAATTTTGCCAAATCAGTGTGCAGATTGAAAAGAGCCATACCGGGTCGGTCGAGGCCTGGGTTAACAACAGCTGACATTATTACTGTGCCCTCATAGGGTACCGATGGATACTATAAAATCCACTGTGGCGACCCCTAAAAAACAGGGAACAACCCGAAAGAAAAAGAAAAAGAAGAAGAAGAATCTATACTCGTTAATCTCGTCAGCAAGACAGTGCTTGGTAAATTCATTGAGATAGAAACTGACTCACCGTGCGGTACAGTTTGTGAAGGACTCAATTTAAACGCAACTAATTGTATGTTAAGGCAAAAAACAAACAAGAGTTTTATGTTTGGATTTAAAGGATTCAACAGACTGGTTGTCTGATGGCAGCAGAGGTGGCACAATCAGGTCAAGAAAGTGAGTCCTAACCATGCATTTGCTCCACTTATGTACTTAACCACTTGATTCGAATCAACCCCACTCTTCAGCTTGATAAGGTAATGAAATCAGCTGATTTAGTACGTGGGTGGAGGAAATACTTCGGATCTATACATTCTCGACCTGGATTTGCCATCACTGGGCAGCAGCAGCAGGGAGGTTATTCCATAAGAATGGGGTTCGATAGGAAAAGGCCCTGCCACCAGCTGACTTCTTTTTAACCTTGGGTACACACAGGAGCCTTGCGCTTTGAGAGCGGAGAGCTTGAGATGAAATGCACGGTTTAAGCAGATCAGACAGGTAAGATGGGGCCAGCCCATTTAGGATTTTATATGTCAGCCGAAGCACCTTGCATTCTGATCTCAGAGCCAATGAAGGGAGGCAAGAATTGGTGTAATATGGTCAATTTTCTAGTTTTAGTTAGGATTCCAGCAGCAGCATTCTGAATCATCTGAAGACTTAGTACTAGCATGTGGCAGACCTGAAAACAGAATATTACAGTAATCAAGTCTGGATGAAACAAATGCATGTATTTTAATACATGCATTTAATACATGCATGTATTTTAATACATGCATTTGTTTTTTGCATTTGTATCTGCACCAGCCGTGGACAGAAAAGACCAAATCTTTGCTATGTTACATAAGTGACAAAAGGCAGTCTTGGTGATTTCTTTAGTGTGCTTATCAAAGGAAAGGATGGGATCAAACGTAACACCAGGACTTTTGGCTGCCACACTTTTATACACACCACAGACTTGTCGAGTGTGACTGTTACTCGTCTATGTCTAGCAGGGCCAATGGCCAGCATCTGCTAAGTCTTATCCAAGCTTAAAAGGAGGACATTTAGTGACATCGAATTTTTCCCAGCAGCCAAGCAGGCCTCTAAATTAGCAAATTGAGCACGATCGTCAGCCCTCATAGGAACATACAGTTGAGTATCATCTGCATAGCAATGAAAATTTATTCCATGACTGTGTATAATTCGGCTAGGAGGCGATATACGGAGAAAAGTAGAGGGCCAAGAACCAAGCCCTGATATATGCCATATTTAACACCAGAGAATTTCGATGTACTATTATTATAGCAGACACACTATGCTCTTTCAGATATAAAAAAGGATTTAAGCCAAGAGAGGGCTGGGCCAGAGGCACCAAAATTACAATTTATTCTGTCTAATAATACACAGTGGTCAACGGTGTCAAAGGCTGCACTGAGGTCCAGTAGTAGAAGCACAGAAGTGGAATCAGAGTCCATAGCTAGTAAGATCGTTCATCACTGTGGTCAGAGCAGTTTCAGTGGAGCGACAGGCCCTGAAAGCCGATTGAAAAGGTTCATACAGATATTTTTCTTCTTTATGGGTTGAAAGTTGTTGATACACAACTCTCTGTAGTACTTTAGAAAAGAATGGAAGATTGGAGACTGGTCGATAGTTGTCAAGAGAACCTGGATTGGGGTGCATTCTCTAAAGTAGAGGTTTGACCACAGCTGTCTTAAAACTGCTGAGGGCAATGCAGTAGTAAGTGATGAATTAACAATGTCTAGCATTGTAGGTCCCAGACAAGGCCAGAGGACTTTAAAACGTTTTGCTGGTAAAGGATCAAGTAGGCAATTGGTTGGTTTAGAAGCTGACAGTTGCTGAGTGAACTGTGTGTGTGTGTGTGTGTGTGTGTGTGCGTGTGCGTGTGTGTGCGTGTGTGTGTGTGTGTGTGATGGCCTGGCGGCCTGTCCAGGGTGTCTCCAGCATCCCCGCGACCCTGATTTTCCAGCGGCTCAACCCCAACCCTTCCACGGTGCCGTTTTTTTGTTCAGGCTGCATGATGCCTATCCCAGTCACCCTCTGAACTCCTGCTGGCTACTAATACACTGTTTACAACTAATGGTAACCGGTATTTGCGAATGACAACTTCTCCCCTTTTCCAGCAAAGCAATGCAGATTGTGTACTTCTACCTTTCTGCAACATGCTCCACATTCCCGCTGGTCTAAGCGTTTTCTGAGCCAATTAGCTCAAGCGACTCCATTGTGCGTGAGTTAGATTCAAGGAAGGGTCACAGAATAATGAATGCTTCTGTCCGGTGGTGCTGACTATCAGCTAGTCACAGTCTTCAGGTGGCAATAAGAAGCTGGCTAACCGGTGTGTGTAAACCTGGCTCTCACCCCCCCCCCCCCCCGCCCCCAGGGTTTCTGGGCAAACAGCAGATGGAAAGCAGAGGCTACCGATGCAGGGTTACAATGAAAATCTGCAGGATAGGGGGTCCTTGAGGACTAGGTTGAGAAACACTGTCCTAGAGGATAAATTCTGAGTCTCATTACCAGCCAGTCAGACTAGCTTGGTCTAGTCAGAAAGGCCCGAACTGAGGAAGCCTCCTGGATGAGAGGCGAAACGTCTTCACAGATATATACCAAGTCCAGTTGCACTTGATTCATCTCCTTTGGATACCCACGACCTGGATGAACGAGAACATTCACAGACAGGTTATTTGGAGAATAAAACCCTCTTTGACGACAACGTGGTTTGAGAGTTCTCAGGCGTGCGGGTGAAGACTAGAGTTCCTCGTCGTCCTCCAGAACTAACGCAGAAAACCGCACAAGTCCAGTGGTAATCTCACCACGGTACATCCTCCCATCCAGGAAAGACAAATGAATTATGTTTCTACTTAAACGCACAACGCGGGCTGCAGGTTTGTTGGCAGGGTGTCCGGGTGGTCGCTGAACCGGAAGGACCTAGAATTCCCCGTTTATTCTCATTCAGCTCTCCCTCTTCTGATTCCTCGCCCTCTCCTCCAGCCGTCCTCGTTAAATGAGACTGGCCACTTGACAACCCCCCTCCCCCTCCTCCCCCATGCCTTACGAGCCCGGGTTCATGTAGCATCATTAACAGTAGCTCTGATCATGACAAGGGGACCACTTACGCTAAACTACTATAATCACCGACTCTCCT
>NC_079223.1:46957239-46974739 GCF_029633865.1 Lampris incognitus | reverse complement strand
CACTACTACTACTACTACTCCTACTACCACTACTACTACTACTACTACTACTCCTACTACTACTCCTACCACTACTACTACTACTACTTTCGGCTGCTCCCGTTAGGGGGCGCCACAGCAGATCATCGGTTTCCATTGCTTCCTGTCCTCTGCATCTTCCTCTGTCACACCAGTCACCTGCATGTCCTCCCTTACCACCTCCATGACCCTCCTCTTTGGCCTTCCTCTTCTCCTCTTCCCTGGCAGCTCCATATTCAGCATCCTTCTCCCAATATACCCAGCATCTCTCCTCCACACATGTCCAAACCATCTCCATCTTGTCTCTCTTGCTTTGTCTCCAAACCGTCCAACCTGAGCTGTCCTTCTAATATAATCATTCCTAATCCTGTCCTTCTTCATCACTCCCAATGAAAATCTTATCATCTTCAACTCTGCCACCTCCAGCTCCACCTCCTGTCTGTCTTTTCATTAGTGCCACTGTCTCCTAACCATACAACATAGCTGGTCTCACAACCATCTTGTAAACCTTCCCTTTAACTCTTGCTGGTACCCTTCTGTCCCAAACCACTCCTGACACTCTTCTCCACCCACTCCACCCTGCCTGCACTCTCTTCTTCACCTCTCTTCTGCACTTCCCATTACTTTGTACAGTTGACCCCAAGTATTTAAACTCATCCACCTTCGTCACCTCCACTCCTTGCATCCTCACCATTCCACTGTCCTCCCTCTCATTCACACATATATGTGTTCTGTCTTGCTCCTACTGACTTTCCTCCCTCTTCTCTCCAGTGCATACCTCCACCTCTCCAGGCTCTCCTCCACCTGCAACCTACTCTTGCTAAAGATCACAATGTCATCTGCAAACATCATAGTCCACGGAGACTCCTGCCTGATCTTGTCCGTCAACCTGTCCGTCACCATTGCAAACAAGAAAGGACTCAGAGCCGATCCTTGACATAATCCCACCTCCACCTTGAACCCATCTGTCATTCCAACCGCACACCTCACCATTGTCGCACTTCCCTCATACGTATCCTGCACCACTCCTACATACTTCTCTGCTACTCCTGACTTCCTCATACAATACCACACCTCCTCTCTCGGCACCCTGTCATAAGCTTTCTCTAAATCCACAAAGACACAATGTGACTCCTCCTGGCCTCCTCTATACTTCTCCATCACCATTCTCAAAGCAAACATCACATCTGTGGTTCTCTTTCGTGGCATGAAACCATACTGCTGCTCGCTGATCATCACCTCTCCTCTTAACCTAGCTTCTATTACTCTTTCCCATATCTTCATGCTGTGGCTGATCAACTTTATACCTCTGTAGTTGCTACAGTTCTGCACATCACCCTTGTTCTTGAAAATCGGTACCAGTTTGCTTCTTCTCCACTCCCCGGGCATCCTCTCATTTTCCAAGATTGTGTTAAACAATCTAGTTCAAAACTCCACTGCCATCTCTCCTAAACACCTCCATGCCTCCACAGGTATGTCATCAGGACCAACTGCCTTTCCACTCTTCATCCTCTTCACAGCTGCCCTGACTTCCTCCTTGCTAATCCACTGCAATTCAATGATTCACTATCCCTACATCATCCAACCTTCTCTCTCTCTCATTTTCTTCATTCATCAGCCCCTCAAAGTACTCCTGCCACCTTCTCAACACACTCTCCTCACTTGTCAACACATTTCCATCTCCATCCTTGATCGCCCTAACCTGCTGCACATCCTTCCCATCTCGGTTCCTCTGTCTAGCCCAGGGGTGTCAAACTCCAGGCCTCGAGGGCCGCAGTGTCTGCTCCTGTCTACTTTCTTCATCTCTCTGACTATCCCACTTCTTCTTTGCAAACCTCTTCCTCTGTATACTTTGTTGTACGCCCTCGTTCCACCACCAAGTCTCCTTGTCTTCCTTCCACTGTCCAGGTGACACACCAAGTACCTTCCTAGCTGTCTCCCTCACTATTTCTGCAGTGGTTGCCCAGTCATCTGGTAACTCTTCACTACCACCCAGTGCCCGTTTTAACTCCCCCATGAACTCCACAAAACAACCAAGGTGCTTTATTTCCAATTTTTCCAGATTATGGGTTTCGAACCTGTGATTGAGTATGAAATCCCCTTCATTTTCTCAGCTGGCGTTAGCTAAGAAATGTATGGAAGTCTTTATTGGACTTTAATATTGTAATCCACAAGAAGACAATCCACAAATGTGTAACATGATCCACAAATAGCTCACCACCCACAAATATGTATGTTTGTATTTGTGTTGTGTTAAGTCGCATTCACAAAAACACAGAATGATTTGCATAACTTACTCTGCAAACATGTATCTTAATTTCACATAAATATGGTCTAAGTTTCACAATGGCTGTTGTAATTTCCGGTACTATGCCCAAACTGGCCGGTGGGGCAGGGTGTCTCAGCAAATCCTTAGCCTCCACACGTGGCTCAGCTCCGCCTGCAGAGCTCCAGATGTAGGTTTTAATGACCATTTGAATCTGTTTTTGGGGATCGTTTATCCTTTTTCAAGACTGACTGACGGAGTCCATCCCAGCAGGCTGAGTAGCCGAATGCTAGCAGCATGCCGTGCAGCCCTCTCCACGTGATCCCACAGTACTGCCCCCCTCGCTAGCTCCCCCCACTGGCCTCATTTGTCATTAACCCTCTCACAGGGAGTTTTCCCCATACAGACTATTATTGAGCACACGGCTTCTCGTCCACACAACATATATCTAATGATAGAAACAATAACAACCTAATATTTGGAGTAAATATTTACAATTTACACCCTATTTGCTGTATTTCCCTTTGTTTTCACTCTGCTTTGACACCAACCAATGTTGGCCTCTTGAACGTGAGATCTCTGGGTGACAAGTTTTTTCTCATTAATGATTTCATTGTTACTAATGAGCTGGACTTTTTGATGATTACTGAGACGTGGCGGTCCCCAGGGGACGCTGTTCTCCTAATTGAGGCTAGGCCCCCGGGTTTTGCATATTTTCACATTGCCAGGTCCTCTGGAAGCTGTTTTTTTATAAGTTAGGTCTTAAGTGCCTTCCTGTTACTTTTGGTAATTTCATCTCCTTTGAGGTTTTAAGTTTCTTAATCACTGGCCCTCCCCCTTTACTCTGCATCTTAATTTATAGGCCCCCTAACTCCGTTAGGTTTATCTCAGAGTTTTCTGAGCTCCTATCCATTGTCATGCCTAAATATGACCGGGGGCTTACTCTTGGTGATTTTAATATGCATGTGTGTTGTCCTTCCCATTCCCTCACCTCACATTTTGTGGCTCTTATAGACTCTTTTAACCTCATTCAATCTGTCAGAGGGGCCACACATTCCAAGGGTCACATCTTAGACCTTTGTACTCTCGTCTGGTTTCTCTCTCGACTGTCTTAATGTGGTGGGCATGCCTGTTGTTTGCCAAGTCCCAGTACAGCTCACTACCTCACTATCACTATCTTAAACACGCTCTCCCCTTCTCAACGCTGGCTCTGCAGTTCAATTCTGTGATGCTTTTAATTCGTCATCCTTTAATCCCTCTATACCCCCCCACCCCAAATCCAGATGCACTGCTAAATTCATTCAGTGATCAGGGCCGATCCACCCTCGACCAAACTGCACCGTTTAAAATTAGGAAACAAAAATCAAATAACCTCGCCTGGCTGAATGATCACACCCCTGCCCTTAGAAGACTCTAGAGAATCTGAATGACAACGGAAGGTCAACAAGTCCGAAATAGTACATAACACCCCTCAAAACCAAATGCTAATTTACCTTTACGGTAACCGATCCTCAGAATCATGTTTATTGGCCGTGTAGGTTTGCACTACTGACTCTCTCATTGTACTGAACATCAAACAACAACACAACAAGCTTCACATATATACACAAGGATGGACTTATACAGCTGCAATAACAGGTGATAAAGTGCAGTGGTGCAGAGAATATATCATCCATCCAGCCATTACCCACACCGCTTATCCTGCTCCCAGGGTGGCGGGGATGCTGGAGCCTATCCCAGCAGCCACTGGGCGCCAGGCGGGGAGACACCCTGGACAAGGCCGCCAGGCCATCACAGGGCCCACACGCATTCACACCTAGGGACAATGTAGTACGGCCGAGTCACCTGACCTACATGTCTTTGGACTGTGAGAGGAAACCGGAGTCCTCGGAGGAAACCCACGCAGACAAGGGGAGCACACGCAAACTCCACACAGAGGACGACCCGTGACGACCCCCGAGGTTGGACTACCCCCGGGGCTCGAACCCAGGATCTTCTTGCTGCGAGGCGACCGCGCTAACCACTGCGCCACCTGGCCGCCCAAGAGGGGGGGGGGGGGCTAAATCCAGTACTTCGGGTTTCTGGCTGTGTCTGCGTAAACAATAGCGCCCTATTCTGCCTCTGACACGGAGAGTGTAGGGTCGGTGTTCGTGCCGGGGATGGACCGAGGATGCTCGTCATAAAAGCAGGCTGCGCCGCTATTATGGATGCGGTGCCTGGGTGCTGATCGTCACAGTGGTGAGCAAACATCAAATTAGAAAGGCCCGAAACTCCAGAAGCCAGAAGGAGCTCCGCTTTATCTCCTCTCTTGTAAGTCCCGGTGACAGCATGTTTCTTTGATGCTCTGCAGAGACAAGGGAACAAACAAACATAAAACAATTCTATAAAGGTCCCGTCAAAAGCCGCTGATGGAAATCCTGTCTGTGCGCGTGCGCGCGCACGCGTGTGTTAATACTTCAGTAAAGGCAAATACATCCCATCCCCCCCTTTACTGCTCCTTTTGCTTCTCTCCCTCCCTTTCTTCCCTTGCGTTCTCCTCTAATGCACCGGGCAGACTCGCCCCCTCCCCCCCCCCGCTCCCCCTGTTACTCCCCGTTAGTGCCGAGCGATTAAATGTTGGTTAATTTCCAGTGTTTAAAAAAACTTAATTGATTGAGATCGGTTCAATCATTAGGAACCCTGAGGCTCGGTGAACACGCTTCTTCTTTCCGAGCTCGGCGAGCCGGAAGAAAGCGCTCTCCTACGGAGCTCCACGTGACACCACCGCCTGACAGAGCTCCGCCCCAACTGACCGGCCAATGCAACCAAGTACTGAGCTCTGGAGCTCTGCGTCCAAGTTCTTTAGCCACAAAAACAGGCAATATGTCAGAGATCGTTACCTTCAAGATACTGTACGCAAATTATGCATATGACGTATGATACTCTGAACATTAAGGGTTTTGATTTTTGTGGATGGTGTTTTTTTTTTTGCCTTGGATTTTCCCCGCCTTTTTCTCCCCAGTTGTATCCGGACAATTACCCCAACCTTCCGAGCTAATCCCCAGTCGCTGCCCCCGCCGATCCGGAGAGGGCTGCAGACTACCACGTATCTCCTCCGATACACGTGGAGTCACCAGCCACTTCTTTTTATTTTCACCTGACAGTGAGGAGTTTCGCCAGGGGGACGTAGCGCGTGGGAGGATCGCGCTATTCCCCCCAGTCCCCCCCCCCGTACAGGCGCCCCGACCGACCAGAGGATGCGCTAGTGCAGCTACCAGGACACATACCCCCATCCGGCTTCCCATCCGACCAAGCCGGAGGTAACGCGGGGATTCGAACCGGCGATCCCCGTGTTGGTATAGGTGTTTGTTTTGTTTTGTTTTTTTACAGACTGTAAAGCAATTCACCATCGTCTATGTGACTGTGTGGTGCTCTGGTTTCTGAACCAAAGTATTCCTCTCCACAGGTCCTGTTAGCTGCGCAGCAGATTCGGGTGATTCCCTCTCTCTCCCTCCCTCCCGGAAGTTGTGACTTTAATGAGACAGCTACGTTAACAGCAACTTTTCAGTTTCTCCTGTCCACAAATTCTGTCAGCCACATAATGCATCAGCAGGTATTTTTGTAAACTGAAAGTTCAGTTCAACCCTTGGTAGGGTTGCTCTGATTGCACCAGTCTATTTTGTATCACCAGAGAGTCTCTCTCTCTCTCTCTCTCTCTCTCTCTCTCTCTCTCTCTCTCTCTCTCTCTCTCTCTCTCTCTCTCTCTCTCTCTCTCTCTCTCTCTCTCTCTCTCTCTCTCTCTCCCTCCCTCTCCCCCCCCCATTTATTTTGATGTTTGTTGCCCAGGTCCACACTCCCTTCCTCCACAGTCTAAATTCTTGATTATGATTATTACAGGTGCTGGTGATACGAACATGCCACTTGTTTAATCCAGATGTACACTCACTCAATCAATCAATCAATCAATCAATCAATCAATCAATCAAGTTGCATTTTATATCGCGCTTTTCTAGCTACCTGCACTTGTTAATCAGATACCTATTACTTCCACATGGAAGTGCTTGTGCTACTGCTGACATTGCACTGTTCTCATCATGTTTCTGCAGTCTCTGATTGCACGTCAACAACATTTCTACATGTTTTTGATGAGTGACGTTATTGCTGCCTGTCAGATTTAATCATTTGTCAGTGTACCACATAGAGGACATAGCTCAAATGAGAATATAATCGTGACATTTGAGACAATCTGCATGATTGAGAACCGTAAGTTGGTGTGTCTTGTGATTCTGGCTTGACTTTTGGGCCCAAGTATACTGAGAACTACTGTGTTAGGATACAATGTGTAACGTGTACAACCAAGACTACAACCTGAGACAGTGGGCACAACCTCATAACGAATAGCCTGGAAGGATATCTAACGTCACTGTGAATGTGTTCATGTGTTAGCTGAAGAGACACCGCAGCCTGATATTTAAGGTTATCTCACCATACTATGAACATTGAGGTATACCTTTCATAAAGTCATATTATTATCATTATTATTGTCATTATAGTTGTTGTTGTTTCGTTCGTGTTTCCTGTTTTATGTCCTGTAGAGCCGGATCCAAACTATGGACCTGAGGCACTATAGGGCAGATGTCACTTGATTGACAGTACTCGTCGTAATATGTGGGCTGTTCCGAGTAGGTGATCTTCTGGACTGCATGGATGTTGATGTTGCCTGGGATACGGTTGGTGAACTTTTCCATTTCCTTCTTCATGAGTCCTAGAGCTCCGATGACCACTGGTGTTGTTTCACTCTTCATACCCCACATGTTGTTGATTTCAATCTCCAGGTCTTTGTACTTGGTCAGCTTCTCTGTGACTTTCACTGAGGTGTTTTTTTGCGGATGGTGTCGCCATGTCGATGAGCATGCACCCCTTTTCCTTCCCGTCCTTGACAACGATGTCGGGCTTGTTGGCTTTTATCTCTCTGTCAGTGTGGATGGGCATGTCCGAGAGGATGGTGACGTCATTGTTCTCGGTGACCGTTTTTGGCTGATGTCTGTACCACTTCTCAGATCTTGATCTTGTAACTCCTGCAGATTTTCCAGTGCAGGTATGTTGCTGCCTTGTTGTGCCTGTACATGTACTCGGTTTTAGCCAGTTCTGGGCAGTCTGGGACAATGTGGTCGGTGGTTTCTTGGTACATTTCACAGATTATTTATTTTGGGTCTGTTCCATCTTTGATGATGCGATGGTGATAGGATCTAGATGCCAGGCTCTGGTCTTATGCAACGATTACCAGGCCCTCCGTCTGGTAATCTGGTGTGTCTTTTGTTGGTCCAGGTCTGCCTCTTTCATTCATTTTGGGTACTTCCCGTGCATTGCTCTGTCCTCCCAGGTTTTTTTTTACAGTTGCTGCTGGCCATGGTGTTTCACCTTCTGCTTCACTCGTTTGGCGTAGATGGTACTTCCTTCTTTCTCTGTTGGTGGGGCTTCTGGGACATCAAGCTCTTTCTTGAATTGTGCAGCTTCTTTATTGATGGAGTAGATCTGATGTTTTACTATTCGGAGGAGTGGGTCATCTGGTTTTGTCAGGTATGCATCCAGCCCGATAGTGGTAGTCTTGAAGGTCAGTTCGAGTTGAACTAGGCCTCGTCCTCCTGAAGCTCTTGGTAGGTACAGCCTGTCGACATCTGCTTTCGGGTGGTGCATCTTCTCCATGGTCAGCATCTTTCTTGTCTTGGTGTCTAGTCTCTTGATGTCGTTCAGTTTCCAGTTGATGATGTTGAAGCCGTACGTCACTACAGGTATCGCTAGGGTGTTGATAGCTTCAATTCTGTTAGCCGCATTGAGTTCGCTCTTCAGTACCATACGATGTGATTACCCTGCTTTGTCCCTGGACTTCGCCTTCGCCTACTCCTTTGGCATTGTTTGCATGGATTACTGGACTGCCTCTTCTGTGTACCGAACCCTGCTTTTCAGTAAAGACTACTTTCGAACTCTGACCTCGTTTCTTGTGCCGTGCTATCGGGTCCTCTGTCTAGTTAGTGTGTGTCACAGTAGCAGACTTTTCGATCCCAGCCTTGTTTCTCGCTGGGGATCGCGGTCCTTGTTGACCCGCGCGAGTCATAATTTCATCGTTGTGTTTAATTGTCAGAGCCCCTTTGGCCGCTTGTATTGCTGGCTTGCCATACTTGCGTTGCCCGGTCCGTGCCACGTGGAGGAGGGGTTGAACTTCTATTATTATGATGATGATGATGATTATTATCATTATTATAGATCCATGACCACATATTCTTGCACAGATTTAGTTACAGGTCGCATTATTTATAGTTTATTTTTTATTAATTATCAATATTATTATATAACTATTATTTGTAAAATTTATAAAATGAAAATAATAATTTTCCATCCATCCATTATCTGAACCGCTTACCCTGATCTCAGGGTCGCGGAGATGCTGGAGCCTAAATGGGCGGCAGGCGGGGAGACACCCTGGACAGGCCGCCAGGCCATCACAGAGATAATCATGTTTATCATTTGTAGTTATTATGTTTATTTATTTATTTATTTATTTATAAGGCTCCGGAACCTGAAGATGATAATACACATCGTTTGCCTTGTCCAAAAAACTCATTCACATGTACTCTGTAATGACGCATGTTACTTATCTCGCAGTCTCCTCAGATTAAAACAAGCCAGTAGATGGGTGTTATGCTGGCGTACATGGCAGGGATTGACTAACACCTTGCACTTTGCTCTGCAAGTTTTGACTTAAACAGCCTTAAATATGGTCAGAACCTGTTTTGTTTTGTTTTTTTAATTAAAAAACATCCAGGCCAATTTGTCACGCCCCGTCTGGATAGTTAAGTTATCTCTTGTTTCTCCCAGTGTTCTTTGTCTTGTACTTCCTGTTTTATTTTGATACTCACCTCTTGTCTCGTTTCAGGTCCTTTACTTCCTGCCCTCACGTGCCTCCCTCCTGTGTGATTACCTGCCCTGCCCCAATGTGTTGCACCTGTGTCTCATGGTCTCCCCTCCTCCTCCAGAGGAGTATATAGTCCTAGTGTTCCCTTCCTTCTGTGCCACTTCGTCTTGTTCCTTGTGTCAGCGTTGCAGCATCTTCCCCTTGTGTGAGTTTCTTGAGCCCTGTACTTTCCTGACCTGTCTTTGCCTTTTTGAACTCGCCTTTCGCCTGCCGATTTGGACTCTGCTGCCTTGCTATCTGATCACCTGTGTACCGACCTCATTCTTATTAAAAGGACTGATTTTTGTGAACTGAGACTGAGTCCAAGCCTGTGGTACAGTACTGACACAGTTGTCTTATTATACCAGTATATGCTATACTGTATGGTATACTATATAATTCAACTGGGCAATTTGAGGTCAATTTAGAGGAAAACAGAACCCAGGGTTTGCATTATGATTTTTTTTTGGTTTGGTGATTTACTAATAGCAGTTGACCACTTAACGGCCTTACCTTTTATTTATTTATTTATTTGACATTATTAATGTTCTGCAAAATAGGAGACTGACCATCGAGGCTTATGCATGTCGCCTATTAATTTACGTTTTAGCCTATTATTACTACAACATTGGTGCATATAAAAACTCCCAACACGGTGTGCCTGCACACGGAAAACACGTTGTGGCCAACTCTAGAAGTCTCTTTGCCACCCCAGTTAAAAAAAAACCCCAGAACCGCCACTGGTAGTAATACCTGTAGACCGGGAGATGCTATGTGACCTTGCCATTTACTGGCATTATATGACGTCACGTGTGTTATCCAGCTTTGGAACTGTGATGACAGATGGTCCAAAGGAAATGCGACAGCACAATGAGGCAGAGGACAATTCAAGTTAAGGCAGGCCATCATAAATATAAGGCACTCACTGAGGGGAACGCATGTGGAATTTTAAATGTCATTCTGAGTTGATGGTGAATATATCCATCCATCCATCCATCCATATCCAAACCACTTATCCTGCTCTCAGGGTCGCGGGAGCCTATCCCATCAGCCATTGGAGGGCAGACGGGGAGACACCCTGGACAGGCCGCCAGTCCACACACACACACTTTAATACAGCCGAGTCACCTGACCTACGTGTCTTTGGACTGTGGGAGGAAACCGGAGCACCCGGAGGAAACCCACGCAGACACGGGGAGAACACGCAAACTCCACACAGAGGACGACCCCCAAGGTTGCACTACCCCGGGGCTCGAACCCAGGACCCTCTTGCTGTGAGGCGACCACTGCGCCACCATGCCGCCTGGTGAATACCACTCCTGTTTTCTCCTTCTTTACTCTCGGCAGGTGACAGAGGAAGGAGAACAAATGCGTGGGGGCAACGACAGACACAGGGAAAGAGACTCCCCGCCGACTTGCCTTTATCCATAATTGAGAGCGGGACTGCTCCCACGTGCTCCCCCGTGCCCCCTCGCTCCCGCAGCTGCACCGCTTTAATATGAGGCACTCCTCCTCTGCAGAGCCCAGCCTCGGCTGAAATCTCCCCCGAACCGCCCACCGCTGAAAAGGTGCCCGCCAAAATTCTGACCCGCTGTGGAAGAGATGCTGGAGGATTTCCCCCTCTCTCATCTCCATTTATCTATTCCCCTGACCTCCTTATTGACCCATCTCTGCCTCTTACGCCCCACTAGCAGTTCCTCCCAGCCACGTCTTTGCTCGCCATCTTCAAGTTCAGTAGGAAAGTCAGCAGACTTGCACATGGGGAAGGAGAACTGTAGGGAGGGAGGGAGGAGAAGGAGGAGGAGGGTGGATGTGAAGGAAGGAGAAAACGGCTCCGGTACAGAGAACAGAGAGAAGTATTCACAAAGAGAGACATCAATAAATGAGGGAGTAAATTATGGAGCGTTTTTGGTCTGTTGCTCTCTCTCTCCCTCCCTCCCTGCCCCTCTGTCTGTCTCGCTCTCTCTCCAGGTCTTCTTCAAATACATTATATATATATATATCTCTCTTCTTCCTCTCAGCGGTGCAAAACCGGAAGTCGCAGTAGAACATCGCAGTGCTTAACGGGATTAGGCCGTGCAACTGGACTACTGGCGGTGTCCCAGTATACAAGACCCCGGGGGGGGGGGATCCATTTATTGACGGAAGTATGTCCGAACCCGGTTTCAGCTGGTTGCTATTGTAACCGGTTATTTTCTTGCCCGGTGCGGGATTCGACACGGGGTGTAATGCACCACAAGGCGACGTCACTAACCGCTCGGCTAAAGGGTCAGACCCGTTACCTAGGGGGCTAACGTGTCTTATTAGTAGTTTACAGTCGTCACCCTCCCCGGAAGCTGTTATTCCCGCGCTCCGAAGAGACTTCTGAGGATCTGCACACTTCCGGATCCCACCGCTGCCACCAATGTAACCGGTTGTTTTCTTGCCCGGTGCGGGATTCGATACGAGGTGTACTGCACCACAAGGCGACGTCACTAACCGCTCGGCTAAAGGGTCAGACCCGTTAGCTAGAGGGCTAACGTGTCTTATTAGTAGTTTACACTATTTATTTATTTATTTTCAATTTTCCCGCATTTTCTCCCCAATTGTATCAGGCCAATTTCCCCGCTCTTTTTTCTTTTCTTTTCTTTTCTTTTTTTAGCCGTCCCGGTCGCTGCTCCACCCCCTCTGCCAAACCAGGGGGCGCCCCGACTGACCAGAGGAGGCGCTAGTGCAGCGACCAGGACACATACCCACATCCGGATTCCCACCCGCAGACACGGCCAATTGTGTCTGTAGGGACGCCCGACCAAGCCGGAGGTAACACGGGGATTCGAACCGGCGATCCGCGTGTCGGTATACGGAATAGACCGCTACGCTGCCCGGACGCTCAGCTGGTTGATGTTGTACCTTCTTCCGGTTGACCTATTGCGTCACATGCCAAACAAGCGACAAATAGGTTAGCAAGCGGAGGGCGCGCGGGTGGCGTAGTATTGCCTACCAACACGGGGGTCGGCGGTTCGAATCCCGGTGTTACTTCCGGCTCGGTCGGACGTCTTTACAGACACAACTGGCCGTGTCTGCGTGGTGGGGAGCCGGGTGTGAAGAGTAGGGTAACTGACCAAGTACAATTGGGGAGAAAAGGGAGGGGGGGTAGTTAGCAAGAGGCAAGCGGGTTTGACATGGACGACTTTACAGCGCTGTACATTTCGTACGTACTGCACGCTTTGCTTCTGATACTGCTGCTGTTCGACTTCCAGGTCAAAGACCGCCGCGGGAACTATGGGTCATGCGCAGAACGCCTAGGCCAGTTCGGGGGCCGATTGGAGCGTATACACGCCGGGGTAATTCCACCCCCAACCGCATCATCTAGGCGTGTTAGTCCGACTAAAACTGGACTTCTAAAGTACGTGTAAACGTGTTAGTCCGACTTCCAGAAATTCGATTTAGCGCGACTTCAGTCGGACTAACGCGTTTACACGTACTTTAGAAGTCCAGTTTTAGTAGGACTAACACAATAAATCGACTTTTCTAATATCCTGTAAACCAGGGGTCCCAAATAGGCGGCCCGCGGGCCACCTCCGGCCCGTGACGGGTTGATTTATGGTCCGCGAGAATTTTTGGAGAAATGGCAGAAGGAAGATTTTTTTTTTTATTTCCCTACCAAAATAAACAAAAAAAATAATTTCTTAGTAAAAGTAAGACTAGTAATATATCGAAAAATAGATGAAACATCTCTGTTTAAATTATAATACCTGCAACGTATCGACACCCAAAACAAACTAACGAACAACATGCTGCTGGAGGTTGAGTGGCCCGTGGTTTTAAAAGTGGCCCTAAAAGTGGCCCGCTATGAAAAGTAATTGGGGACCCCTGCTGTAAACCTACTGACAGAAATTGAGGAGACGGAAAAGGACAAGCACGCGCGCACACACACACACATGAAAACAGTCGGGGGAAGTTGGCGGTTTATAGGTCATCTGAGCAGTGGCGCCCCCAAGGGGTGGCCATCCCTGCCCCCCCCGCTGCCCCCCCCAGCCACGAGTCGCATATGCAGAATATGCTTCTGATTATGCATAATATGCTTCTATCTGATATCTTACATTAGGTGCTGTTCATTTAAATCAATAATGTATATTTTTCTGAACTCTCATATTGACAGTTTTCCACTAGCCTATACAGTACACTACAACAGCAGCATAGAATTCCCGAAATTCAGTCATGGCTTTTGGTTCTGGTGTGCCACCCCAAGAGTTTCAGTGGCCCCATTTGGCCCCCCCTATGAAAAATCTCTGGGGGCGCCACTGCATCTGAGCAAGCCATGTTAGCATAGGCCGAGGATGATCCTGCTCATATTGGTTAGCAGGCAGATGGGGAAGAGGCCACGTGTCCGAATCAAGACGGATGTCCTGAACCGAGCTGTACCGGCAAGGATCAGTGCGCCGTCTCGGAACCGCCGAGGTGACATGTCGCCTGTACAGGACGGTCAGCGACGGATGACCACAGCATAGGTCACTGGCTGATGCTGGGCAATGCGTCGAGGCAAATATAGTAGCAGTCATTCACAGCCAGAAGGAGGGTAATGATGATGTGCATAAAACCAAGAATGATGAGGACACTGTACTGCACATCCTTCAGGGCTCTGCAACGAGGCTCACACGAGGCTACCAGAGGACAGGAGACATCTGCACACTGCAGCATGAAAAGAATATTATGATTATTATTATTAATAATAATAATAAAATGTATTTGCATAGTACCTTTCGTTGGCAGAGAACATTTCAAAGTGCTTGACAGTGCAGAAAAACAGTAAATTCAGACAACAAAAACACTGCATGTTTTTTTCACAAATACATTGATCACACTATTTATGTCTACAATGTATTCATTAAATTTGTAATTTAAATTGTATTTATTTTAAATTTTATTTTAAATTATTTATTAAAATTTATTTATGTCTACAAATAGATGATATGTTATTATGACTATTATTATCATGCACTTGAAAAAAACAGAAGAAGTCAGAGTTAAGAGGGGAGCTGGGAAATGCCGTCTCAATCATTAACGTCTTTCTGTTTCGAAAGAGGCCAGAATCAGTGGTGCAGAAACATGTGCCCCTCCGTCATCATCTACGTCATCATCTACGTCATCATCTACATCCAGACGTCGCCTTGAAACCATTGATATCCTACCATTTCAGCATGTGGTTGATGGGTACATAAGCTAGTCACGCTAACCTGATGTCATGCTAACTGCAAGCTAACCTCGCGTAATGCTAACTGCAAGCTAACCCGATGTCATGCTAACTGCAAGCTAACCTCGTGTAATGCTAACCACACTGTCATGTAGGGAGCAGCGCATAAGCAAAATCCTACGGCTGGCGCTGTAGTTTCTAGCCTATCCTGTATACGTATTGTAACGATGGCGGGTGATTAGGCTCAGTAGCCCTGGGTTAACGGGTCAGACCCTTTAGTCGACTGGTTAAAATAGTTGCCCGCGGTGCGGGAGATACGGGTTCGCGTCCCGGCTGCGGCAGCTCTTGTGGTTGTCCCCCGAATTCCCTACATTGGTGTCAGAAGGGGGATGCGCGCCATCAATCCTGGACCTGTGGGAAGTTTGTGTCCGTGCATCTTCCATACCAAGCTCCCCTTCCAGGGCGTCTGCATTTGGCTCGGTTCGGTCCATAAAAGGAGCTGCTAAGGTGCACACGTGTGTATTTTACGAAACGAGCAGAGAGGGGAGACACGGACACGTATTTATACTGTGCATGCCAAGATACTGATGACCGCATAATTCATAGAATCCAGTTTTGGGTGGCTTCTAGAGGGCCTGCAGTGGGTCTGCACAGGATATACGTATTGGACTACTGTGAACACACGGACCAGTCATCGCTTCTTAACAACATGAAAACCAGCCCTGACGGGTAGAAAAGAAATGAACCTGTACGTTGACAGAACAGTCTGGTGTTTGTACTGCCCTCATCACTGACTTCCTTTCACTCCCAAAACAAAGCATGCTGGAGGAGACCCAGAGGACTAAACAAACACACACACACACACACACACACTGACTCTCTCTCTTCTCTCTCTCTCTCTCTCTCTCTCTCTCTCTCTCTCTCTCTCTCTCTCTCTCTCTCTCAAAAAAGTGAGTTGTTGTAATCGTCGTCAAATCGACTGGGAGAGCTTGGTCTGCTGCGTCCTGTGGGCCCAGGGACCACGGCTCCCGCCTGGAGCTGCGCCCGAGGAGGAAGCACCGAGGGCGGTGTGACAGGACGCCATAGTGGGGCAGGCTAAGCTAACCGCTAGCCCATGAAGACCGGCAGTTCCAACAGTCATCCTGGCCGGCGTTCGTTCTCTTGGACAGTGATTTTTTTTTCTTTTTTTAGTTTAGATTTATGTGTTAGTTAGTGTGTGTGTTCTTGACATCCCCCCCCCGAACCGAAGCCCCGACCGACCGACCGACCAGAGGAGGCGCTAGTGCAGCGACCAGAACGCATACCCACATCCGGCTTCCCACCCGCAGACACGGCCAATTGTTTCTGTAGGGATGCCCGACCAAACCGGAAGTAACACGGGGAATCGAACCAGCGACCCCCGTATTGGTAGGCAACGGAATAGACCGCTACGCTACCCGGACGCGCCGAAAACAGAATATCTGACACTGGTTTGCAGTTTGCAGATCACGCCATGCACCCTGCTGGCTGTCTCGGTCACAGCATGGCGCCTCCTCTTTTCATACCGCCAACAGATAGTTCAGCAAGTTCCTGGCTTGCCTTTGGTGTCAAAGGTCGTGAGTTTGAGTCCTGGGTGATGCTGAATAAATACACTTCATTTGCTGTAACTCGTTCTCCTCGCACACATCAACTGCCAGCCGCACCCATGACTGCCCACAGTCCTGGGTTCTGGTGATGACTGCCCACTGTTCTGGTGATGACTGCCCACAATCCTGAGTTCTGGTGATGACTGCCCACAGTCCTGGGTTCTGGTGATGACTGCCCACTGTTCTGGTGATGACTGCCCACAGTCCTGAGTTCTGGCGATGACTGCCCACAGTTCTGGGTTCTGGTGATGACTGCCCACAGTCCTGTGTTCTGGTGATGACTGCCCACTGTTCTGGTATGACTGCCCACAGTCCTGTGTTCTGGTGATGACTGCCCACTGTTCTGGTGATGACTGCCCACAGTCCTGTGTTCTGGTGATGACTGCCCACTGTTCTGGTGATTACTGCCCACAGTCCTGTGTTCTGGTGATGACTGCCCACAGTCCTGTGTTCTGGTGATGACTGCCCACAGTCCTGTGTTCTGGTGATGACTGCCCACAGTCCTGTGTTCTGCTGATAACTGCCCACAGTCCTGTGTTCTGGTGATGACTGCCCACAGTCCTGTGTTCTGCTGATAACTGCCCACAGTCCTGGGTTCTGGTGATGACTGCCCACAGTCCTGGGTTCTGGTGAGGACTGCCCACAGTCCTGGGTTCTGGTGATGACTACCCACAGTACTGGGTTCTGGTGATGACTTCCCACAGTCCTGTGTTCTGGTGATGACTGCCCACAGTCCTGGGTTCTGGTGATGACTGCCCACAGTCCTGTGTTCTGCTGATAACTGCCCACAGTCCTGGGTTCTGGTGAGGACTGCCCACAGTCCTGGGTTCTGGTGAGGACTGCCCACAGTCCTGGGTTCTGGTGATAACTGCCCACAGTCCTGGGTTCTGGTGATAACTGCCCACAGTCCTGGGTTCTGGTGATGACTGCCCACAGTCCTGGGTTCTGGTGAGGACTGCCCACAGTCCTGGGTTCTGGTGATGACTACCGACAGTCCTGGGTTCTGGTGATGACTTCCCACAGTCCCGTGTTCTGGTGATGACTGCCCACAGTCCTGGGTTCTGGTGATGACTGCCCACAGTCCTGGTTTCTGGTGATGACTGCCTACAGTCCTGGGTTCTGGCGGTTTAAACGTTTCATAGGAAATGGATGTTCTATTATATTGTACGCACACCCACCTGGAGGTTCACACAAGGGTTTACATGGGGGTACAGATTTACATGGGGGTACAGATTTACCTGGGGTGCAGGTTTTACGTGGGTTTAACGAGGGGACCACGTGTAGTCCCATAGGCTTTCACGTGGGCATTTGCATGGGTTTCAAACGTTACACCATCAAAATGTCCCAAAACCCCATTTCCCACGTGCTCTGCCCATATTTCACGAGGGGATTTCAAACAGTGAAAGTCGTGTGGTTTTTCTGTAAGGGAAGACCAGTTTCTCAAAGTCCAAAGCGCGCTGACAGGCGGTCGGACTTCCCAACGTTCG
>NC_079223.1:46947239-46952239 GCF_029633865.1 Lampris incognitus | reverse complement strand
GTCCAACACACGGTCCACACCCCTGCCACCCCTGGAGGAAGCACCACAGGGAAATAACTACAACACAACTCCGCCGAGCGCCCCCTCCCGGCATGGGGAGGCTTCCTTCTTGCACATTATCTCCGCAATAAGGCGATTCATCTGCTGCCCTTCCACACCACTCCGCCCCGCTCCGCCCCCGCTCCGCCCCGCTCCGCTCCGCACCGCTCCACTCCACTCCGCTCCGCACCACACAGCTCCACTCCACTCCGCCCCACACCGCTCCGCCCCACACCGCTCCACACCGCTCCGCTCCGCTCCACACCACTCCGCTCCGCTTCCACTCCCGCCCCACAACCGCTCCGCTCCACTCCGCCCCACACCGCTCCGCTCCACTCCCACTCCGCTCCGCCCCAAACCACTCCGCTCCGCTCCACACCGCTCCACTCCACTCCACTCCGCCCCACACCGCTCCGCTCTCACTCCGCTCCGCCCCACACCGCTCTCCACTCCACTCCACTCCGCTCCACACCGCTCCGCTCCACTCCACTCCGCCCCCACACCGCTCCGCTCCACTCCGCTCCGCCCCACACCGCTCCACCACCACTCCACTCCACTCCGCTCCGCCCCACACCGCTCCACTCCACTCCACTCCGCTCCACACCGCTCCGCTCCACACCGCTCCGCTCCACACCGCTCCGCTCCACACCGCCCCACACCGCTCCACTCCGCCCCCGCCCCGCTCCACTCCGCCCCACACCGCTCCGCTACACACCGCCCCACACCGCTCCACTCCGCCCCGCCCCGCTCCACTCCGCCCCACACCGCTCCGCTTCCACACCGCCCCCACACCGCTCCACTCCACACCGCTCCGCTCCGCTTCGGGTCTTCCGCTCTGCTGCCGCAGGAGCACAAACGGGCTGAAACAGCGCAGTGATAACAAACACACAACCACTCACTCACTCATGGACCCACACAACACAACCACTCACTCACTCACGGACACAAACACACAAACACACAACCACTCACTCACGGACCCACACACACAACCACTCACTCACACACGGACAGAAACACACAAACACACAACCACTCACTCACGGACCCACACACACAACCACTAACTCCCTCACAGGACCCAGACACACAACCAGAACCACCAGAACTTACTCCACTGTACCTGATGTGCACATGTCAGGACTCAGGAACACTTTCTTTGTCGTTTCACTTCTTGCACTTGCGTACATGAAATGAAACACAAAGACAAAAACACATCCAAAACCTTCAAGAATACACGTACCCACACTAACACACATACCCACACTAACACACATACCCACACTAACACCATATCCAAACTAAACAAAAAGATCACTGTCCAAGGGAAGGAACGCCGGCCAGGATGACTGTCAGAACCTGCACGGGCTAGCAGTTAGCTTAGCCCGCCCCGCTTCCGCGTCCTGTCAGACCGCCCTCGGCGTTCCCTCCTCGGGCGCAGCTCAGGCAGGGGCCGTGGTCCCCGGGCCCACCGGACGAAGCAGACCAAGCTCTCCCAGCCAGACACCCTCGACACACCTCCCCGCACTCCACACGACACACCAAAAACACCACAGTCAGCGCCAGGCCAGGCCGCCGGTCTGCATGGGCTAGCAGTTAGCTTAGCCTGCCCCGCTCTCCAGCTGATCCAGCGCCAGCTCTCCCAGGTGATCCAGCGCCAGCTCTCCCAGCTGATCCAGCGCCAGCTCTCCAGGCTGATCCAGCGCCAGCTCTCCCAGGTGACCCAGCGCCAGCTCTCCCAGGTGATCCAGCGCCAGCTCTCCCAGGTGATCCAGCGCCAGCTCTCCCAGGTGACCCAGCGCCAGCTCTCCCAGCTGATCCAGCGCCAGCTCTCCCAGGTGACCCAGCGCCAGCTCTCCCAGGTGACCCAGCGCCAGCTCTCCCAGGTGATCAGCGCCAGCTCTCCCAGCTGATCCAGCGCCAGCTCTCCCAGCTGATCCAGCGCCAGCTCTCCCAGGTGATCCAGCGCCAGCTCTCCAGCCACCAAACAAGACCACACTCAGACGCAGACGCGGACGAAGACACTGCATGGACGGGACTGGGTGAGGCCGCCGCAAACGCGAATTCGTGCAGCCAAATATAGACAGATGCCTACCTCCTGCGGTTTCCCATAGATGCCACACACACACACACACACACACACACACACACACACACACACACACACACACACACACACACACCACACACACACACACACACACACACACAGGGTGTACAGGTGGTTCATTAAGGTGCCTAAGTGAGAGTGAATAATGGGGTGCTGGCTATCATCATTAACAGCCACAGGGAGGTGGCATTATGTGGCATTATAGAGTCTGGCCGGCAGAGCCTGCAATGGAGAAGGCAGGGAGAGGGTGGGGGAGAGAGGGGGGAGAAGGGGGAGAACGGAGGTGGCAATAACTTCTCCTCAGTTTTAGTATTTAGCGTCTAATCTCCACAATTATATGTAACGAATGTACAACGGCCTACCCAATAGGCAGTGCAGCCATGACATCCGCATCCGGACTCCATCAGGATGGGACTCTGTGTCTTTATATCCATGCGGTTTTGTTTATTTTTCTGTGCATCTTTATGCCAGCGTGTGTGCGTGTGTGTGTGTGTGTGTGTGTGTGTGTGTGTGTGTGTGTGTGTGTGTGTGTGTGTGTGTGTGTTCCTTAAGCACAGGGAGCGCGGAGGGAGAGACAGACCCCCCCCCCCCAGATCCCCAATCCTGACTGCAGCTGGCTGGGGGTGATAAGACCACCCCCCCACCCCCACTACCACCTTCGGGGCACAATTGAATATGAGAGAGAGAGGGAGAGCGAGAGAGAGAGAGAGAGAGAGAGAGAGAGAGAGAGAGAGAGAGAGAGTGAGAGAGAGTGAGAGAGACAGCGAGAGAGAGAGAGAGGGAGAGCGAGAGAGAGGGGGTGGGGGTATGGAGTAGGGAGATGTCACAGTTTTAGATGGCTTTCATAAGCATGGAGAGATGTGCCTCTGCTCATGTGTATGAGTGAGTATGTACACGTGTTGTGTGTGTGTGTGCGTGCGTATGTGTGCGTGTGCGTGTGTGTGGGCCATCATTTCAGAGCCATTTCCCACACTGATTAAACTTTTCCCAAATGTTGTGCTCCGAATGCAAAGCTCCACCAAGCTGCTGACGCCACCTCGGCGACGGAAGAGCGGGAACAGGTGGAGCACTGAACGCTCCTAAACCGCATTAACGCTGCCCTTCAATACGATCATTCCACGCTGCTCCACCGCGGGGCTGCCTGAAAACCCACCCGATACGAGTGGATAGTGTTTAGCATCCATCCAGCCATCCGTTATCCGTTATCCGAACCGCTGATCCTGCTCTCGGGGATGCTGGAGCCTATCCCAGCAGCCATTGGGCGGCAGGCGGGGAGACGCCAGCGACGACCCGGGATGACCCACCAAGGTTGGATTACCCCGGGGCTCGAACCCACGACCTTCTCGGTGTGAGGTGACCGCGCGAACCACTGCGCCACCGTGCCGCCCTAGTGTTTAACATTGCCTAAATAAATAAATAAATAAGTAAACAAACAAACAAACAAATAAATAAATATATACATTCTATTCAAAGCCTTTGGGAGAGTTGGAGAGTTAATTGTTTTTTCGGTCCGAAGGATAAAGAGGAGAAAACACTTGACTCAAACACACACACACATACACTATGTTCTAGAACCACACACCTTTGTAGCACAGTCCATGACACCTCAAAAACACCTGGCTAATTTAGGTGTGTACGCGCACGTATGTGCGTGTGTGTGTGTGCGTGTGTGTGTGTGTGTTGATGAACAAAGCTCACTAGATTCAATCATATGCGGACACAAATGACGTGCACAACTTCTGCAACTCTACAAAGACTATACACGGCCCTAGGAACTGCTCTATCACACCCTGAAAGGTCAGCGGATGGACTGACAACCCCGAAAGACCAAAAGCAGATCCTGGCAAGGTGGGCTGAACATTTGAAGCCCTACTTAACCAGCACTCACCAACCGACCGATCCATCCTGGAAGAGCTGACATTCGCCCGCCCATCCCAGACCTTGACCACTCGCCAACTTTTCAAGAAGTACTTGCAGCCATCAACTCCCTCAAGAATAACAAGTCCCCTGGCAGTGATGGTATCTAAGCAGAACTCCTAAAGCAAGGAGGATACTTGTGCACCAGAATGATATATCAGTACATCCTGCAGGTCTGGGACCAGGAGAGTGTCCCTCAACAATGGAGGGATGCTAAAATTGTCACCCTGTACAAAAACAGGGGTGACAAGTCCATCTGCAATAACAGTCATAGCATATCCCTGCTAGCTGTTGCAGGCAAGGTCCTAGCAAAGGTCATGCTATGCAGGATGGTGAAGCACTTGACAGAACATCTGCTGCCAGAGTCACGGTGCGGTTTCAGGAAGAACAGGAGTGCTGTGGATATGATTTTCCACAGTAAGACAGCTACAAGAAAAGTGCCACGAACAACATCATGACCTTTTCGTTTGTGGACCTCTCCAAAGATTTTGGCACTGTGAATTGAGAGCTTTGGAAAACCCTGAGATAGTTTGTCTGTCCAAGCAAACTTGTGAACATTCTGTCACAGTTCCATGATGGGATAGTAGCACGGGTAGCCACAGGAGGACAGGAATGGGTGCCCTTTAATGTGTGCACTGGAGTGAGTCAGGCATGTAAGCTGGAACTGGTACTCTTCAACATTTTCATCCTATGTGTCACAAAGCTTTTTCATAAAGATCTGGAAGGCTTTATTGTGGGATCACAATAGACTTTAGACTAGATGGAAACCTCTTCAACATTCGAAGGTTCCAGACAACCACCAAGTTGTCTGCAGTACAGGTCTGAGCTGCAGGTCTTGAGCTGCAGTATGCTGATGACTGTGCTCTTGTAGCTCACACACCAGAAGACCTGCAAACCATCCTTGCTGCAGTTATGAATGCCTACAGCAGGCTGG